>NW_018165076.1:319697-339054 GCF_001263595.1 Phalaenopsis equestris
ACTCTTTCCTACTTTAGTTGATCAGATTAGCAATGCGGACCCCAAATTGATTCTGTGTAAATTTCTAAAAAAGTGTAGCAATACTCAAACGGAATGTAATAAATTTGACTAAATCCCAATTACGTATAGAAGGTCAATCATAAAAGATTTAGATTAAAAGAGTAACAAAAATAACATTGAAAATCACGGCCTCGCACCGATAAAAGAGAAAGCATCACCAACAAGTTTCTGCTCACTCAAAAAACTCACATTCAACTAGAACACAAAAATTTGAGAGAAAACTATAAATTTTATTCTCTAATTCATCAAATGATATGGACCTCAAGGGTCCTATTTATAATTCGAAAGACAAAATTAGTTATTTCTCAAAATACTCCAAATCTAGCCAAAAATACAAAATTTGATTTAGAAAATCTCAAATTCCACTAAAAATTAACTTCCACTTCTTGATTTCAGCTTTTCAACAGTACTAGAAACAAAAGACTTTCTGTTCACATAATAGTAAAATAATAACAAATCTGAGCAGCTGTCTGGCAGTGCTTGTATTTTTTTTAATTTATTATATTTATATTTTATTTTTATGTTTTAATAAGAAAAAAAATATTTAATGTCTTCCGAGTAATTTGAAATTAAAAAAATAAAAATAAAAAAATCCCTAGCAAATGTCCCTGTAAGGGTTCTCAACAAGGATTCTTTGAGCTCCAAATAGAAATCGCACCCTCTCACGAATCCTTCACCTACACCTTGTCTCCATCATCAGCTATTGGGAAGAGCATTTAAAGAGGATTATGGCATAGTTGTATTTATTATGGCCACTGAAATTTTGACTATGGGTTGTAGTTCTGAATAGCATAGTTGAGGATGTAGCCTTTTGAGGATATTCGGATGGTGGCTAAGTCATAGACTGTGGTGTTGGCATCAATGAGGAAGTTGGCATCAACAAAGATGGATCTGGCAAAGAATTCGTTGGCAAGGAGGTGAAGTAGATGGCGAAGATTGGATGGATACCAAAGTGGAGGAGTTAGGAGGGACCCTATTTTATGGTTTTCTACTCTTTATTTAAAATTATTTCCTTTCCTAAGTTAGGTGAGATAGGTTTGGCAAGTTTGTAAATATGGAGGGACAGGTTTCCTTGTGTGTGTGTACCCAATTTGTGAATAATTAAGAAAAATAATTTTCCTTCCCCAATAAATTCTACTGTTTTCAATCCAAAGGCCCAGTGATAAAGGCAAAGCTACTAAAAGATTTCAACACCAATATGTTAACAACAATATTATTTAACTATTTCACGTAATACTAAACTAAATATTCCCATGTGCCTTAAGACTTACATATGGAAGACAAAGAAATGAGAATTATAAAAAGGAAGACAATCAAAACTGAAGGGAATAAATAAATATCTTATAACATCAAGAAAGTGGTAGGATCTAATATGATATATTATTCATTTGCTCAAGCCATATAAAAATGTTAGAAGCTTCCAAAGAGCGTGGGGCTAGAGCAAATTTGAGAATGGTCATGTGGAGCAAAATGTTAATGATTAGCTAGATGGAGAAGTAGAAGCAAAGATGGATCAGGAGAACAAAGGCAGACAAATGAAAGGCATATGTTGGCAGTTCCAACAGATGCCTTGAGCTTCCTCTTTCAAGCTATATTCATGTTGATCATATGTAAGATGTCTTTGCTCTAAACAGTAGTCCTCATTCTTTTATTTAGATTACAGTGTAGGGTTTTGCATGCTCTAAGTTATTTGAAGTTCTTTCCAGTAAGATTTCTCCATGGAGTCTCCTTAAGCCATTTATGCATGATTCTATGTGAATTTCATTATAGTTCTTGTTTTCCTCCAATTCGATTACATACGAATAAGTTGACGCATCAAAGCATTTTGCACAGCGATGATCTGATGATAGAGTTGATGTCAACTCTTATTATGGAAGTGAGCGCATTGTCCTCATCAACTTTGCCACCTATGTCTATTGAAGGCGCAAGAAGTCCTCTAGACCACAATATGGTAAATATGATTGGATGATAGGGGTCATAGAAAAAGGGTAGCTCCACCTCAGCAGACGTCTTCAGAGCATGCTAAAGAAGCACAATAACGCGTCTACATGGATATTTAGAGGTTTTCTTATGAAAAAGTTATTCCATTTAAAGTGGCAATTTCTCCGTATTTTAATATGATAGGTTCCAATGGTACTCATGGTTGAAGCATGAAATCTTTGTCCATATATGATTTCAGAACATGGGTATTGAAAGAAGAGTTGACTAATACATAAGAAAATAAAGAGGTTTAAAGGACTTAGAATCATACTCGAGTGACAATTATGTCTAATGGTTGGACTGACTTAAAGAATCAAAGCCTATTATTCATTTGCTCAAGTTCTTTCTTTTTAATTAAAATCTGTAGAAGCATCTATTCAGGTGATTAGTGAAAAATATATTTTTGGACTGCTTGATAGAGTGTTAGAAAAAAATTAAAGGGCATTTGGTTGCCAAATAGTGATAGATAATGCTCATGCTTACATGGCATGTAAAATAAGTTGATAGAGAAAAGAAATCATTTATACCAAACACCTAGATTTGATTTTAGAGAAACATGGTAACTTGTCCCAACATAATAATGACCTGACCGCAACCAAGAAGATAAATAAATTTATTTACAATCATTCTTAAGTATTTTCTTTGAAGAAAAAATTTTCTAAGAACTAATACGGCTTGCTACAATAAGATTTACTAAGACACGTTCAATTCTAAAGAGTACATTGGAAGTTAGATAACCATTGGAGACAATTCACTTTCACCCAATGGCTTAGTTATGCATATGCAGAGAAAGTTGAGGAAAAAGAAGTCGAAACATTATTTTGAATGAAAGGTTTGATCTAGTATAACATATGCAATAGCAACCACAATGTAATTTATTCAAGTTTTGAAAATGGAGGATGTAAAGAAAAAGCTATGCATGGGCTTTCTTCACATTGCAATAGACTAGCTCAAGAAATTATTAGCCCATAATCAGAAGGAGAGGAAGTTAGTTATAGAGAGATTAGAGATATCATTGATAAGATATAGAAGTTTCAGCTACATTGTCATTTGTATACAATTGGGGATTTTCATAATTTCAAATTGTTGAGAACAAGTTTATCAATCGTAAGATCAAATTGATGCTATATTATTGCATATAGAAAAGTTGATTGTTGACCCAACTGAAAGAGAAACTACTAACATGCAACTTGACCATTTACAAATATGAAAATTTTATTTGGTTTACAACAAACTAAAGATCTTATTGCAATTTTTTCTCCAAATAACTTTTAATACTTAATGTTTTCAATGAAAAAAGGAATGACTCCAAAATTTAATTTTTTATCTTCAAACTATACTATTTTCTTTCAAATATAGCGAAATGGTGGATCTAGTTTAGAGATAGCATTACAAAGCTGCAACACTTTACTGTATAGGTATTAGGACTTACATTTTTGTCATCTAAATGTGAGCATAACTAAAGCACATATAAATAAGTTCATACAAAAAAGAAGAATCGTGTAACGACCTTAAGATTGAATTTTTTGGAGTACATCATATTTAAGAGACTAAAAGATATAAATTTAAAGAAAAATAATTTGAAGGTTGAAGAGAATCTCCTATTATATGATGATATGCCAAAGGATAAGTAATTTATAGGATGATAGTGAGATCACACCAATCGAGTTACAACAAAAAGATTAAATGTTGATTCCTTCAATGGAGACATAAATAAAGCTAGTACATCAAACACAAGGCAACAAGGGATAAAAAGAAAATATATCCATAAAAATTTAGGAATATGTTGTTGTCTTAGAGTTTAATTAATATTCTTAATTTCTTATTCTTGCTCATCTTATGAATTACACTTCACTATATATATGTATATATATATATAATAATGTCGGGAAACAAAATATGAATCCCTCCAAATAAGGAAAAAAAGAAAATTAAGAAATCTATATAAAAATTAACACCAATAGTAAAATATATTCAATGAGAAGGAAAAAAATTCCTTCAAAATGCGGATTTGCACTTTCATACACACCCCCTCAAATTAGGTTGTATATATTGCACAAACCAAGCTTGAATTGCAATTTATCATGACTATCCCTTGGTAGTGATTCGGTGAAAATATCAATAATCTGAAGTCGTGTGGGAACATATATAAGCTGAGCAAATCCAATGTAAACTTTTTTAAGATGAAGTGTCGGTCAATCTCAGTGCGCTTTGCTCTGTCATGAAGCACATGATTTTTGGATATACAAATATCTGCTTAGCTATCACTGAAAATCTTAATTGTGTCTTTCATCTCAATCTTAAGTTCCGTTAATAGTCATTGAATCCACATTTCCTCACATATTCCTAGTGCAAGAGCATAGTATTCAAATTTTGCACTACTCTGGGAGACGATAACTTGTTTTTTGTTTTTTCACATGATAAGATTGCCCCAAATGTATAAACAGTATCCAGTGGTTGATATTCTATTAATTATTTCTCCTGCCCAACTGTCATATGTCTTTGAAGAGCAAACCATATCCAAGGGTCATCTTCAAATATCTCAAGATTTTATTCACTAATTCGAGATGATCTTTCTTTGGATTATTCATGTGTTAACTTTCTACACTGACTGGGTATGCAATATCAAGTCTTGTGTATGATAAAGTAGTTTGCCCGCAAATTTTTTATTTTTTAATATCTTCCTTTGTCAACGAGAATGTTTTCTTCACTATGTTCAATCTATTCTTGGAATCCATGAGTGTGTCGGTAGATTTACACCCAAGCATGGTAGTTTCACATAACATATCAAAAATGTACTTCCTTTGGGATATCACAATTCCCTCTTTAGACCGAGTCACCTCTATTTCGAAAAAGTATGAGTCCAAAGTTTTTAATCTAAAATTATAATGCAAGCATCATTTTTTGTTTGATGATTTCCTTTGAATCATCACTTGTCAAGATAATATCATCTACATATACTACGAGAATAGTAGTTTTGCCTCTAAGATACAAACAATGTATGATCGCTTGACACTAATGGTATCCGTTTGTAATTATTATTTTAGCAAACATGCTAAACTAAGTGCAAGGCGATTGCTTCAAGTCATATAAGGACATCTTCAACTTGCAAAACATGTTATTCGACCTATTTTCAGAGGTATAGTTATGTAGACTTCTTCATCAAGGTCATCATTCAAGAAGGTATTTTCCACATCATGTTGGTAAAAAGGTCAATCTTAATTTACTACCAGAGAGCAGAACCCGAACCATATTAAGTTTGGCAACAGGTGCAAAAATTTTTTGGTAGTCAATCCCATATGACTGCTGGAAGCCCGATAGCCAGTCTAGCTTTCAATCTTCCTACACTTTCATCTCCTTTGTCTTTGGTCATTAATACATTCTTTCCATGAAATATCTTTATAAGTGTCCATGTGTTATTATTCTCTACAACACAAATTTCTTCCTCATGTGCATGTTTCCATGTTGGAACCTTTAGAGCCCCTTGGATAGAGTTGGGAACCAGTATACTATCAAGATTTGTCACAAAAGCCCTATAAAATGGTAACAACTTCCCATAAACTACATATCTTTCAAATGAATGAATAGTGCACCCTCGAACACCTTTCATGTGTTGAATTGGTTGATTCAAGTCATCAACCATTGGTGCAAGAGTGGAATGAGTTGAGAAATCCATAATATTATGAGCATCAGAAGAACTTGGTTCTGGCTCTTAATAGTCATGGGTTTGCATAGTGTCCTATATATGCTTAGTGGTCATTCATCTTCTGGTGTAGACAATAGATCCTGATCATTGGTGTCATGTTAAGATAGAGTAAAGACAATTGGGGCAATTTTCTGGCAGAGTATAATTCTTCAATGGAGTTGGTTGAGATAGAATTTTGTTCATTTAAAAGAAAAATGGCCCAAATAACTTTTAAAAATCCCAAATCTAGTATTTCTTCAAATTATCCTCCTAAATTTTAGATTTGAAAAAATAAGATTGGCTCTCAAAGAAAGTGACACCTATAGAGTGATATATTTCACTAATGGTTGGAGAGTGGTATTTGCACGTTTTTTGATCAGACGAATAACCGAGGAAGATAATCTGAGAGACTTGAGACCAAGTTTGGTGGGTGTTGATGGATGTGAACAAAGGCAAAAAGACCAAAAATCTTTAATGTTAAGTCAGAAAAAATAAAGCAGATGTGTGGATAGAATTCCATGAGAACATTATGAGGAATATGAAATTTAGAACTCAATTATGCCTCCTATTGATGAGGCATACGGCTATGAGAATGTCTTCCCTCCAAACTTGTTTAGCCACATTATTAAACAACATAATGGCACGGGGTAAATGTCTATTTATCCTTTTAGCGGCCATATTTTATTGAGGAGTATCCACACAAGAACTTATATATAACATCATGTTTGAAGTAAATATGGACAATGAATAGAATTAAAATATTCCTTAGCATGATCAATTTTAAAAATTTGAATTTTACTTTGGAATTGAGCAAATATCATAGAATGAAAGGATTGAAATATGGTGGTTGTTTCAAAATTTTCATTTTTAAGGAATATTCATGTTATTCTTGTGTGGTCATCTATGAATGATACAAACTGTCACGTTCCATTTATATTATTTATTTTTGAGGTCCCCAAATATTACCATGAATTACATAAAAAAGGACGTGTAAGCTTGTATTATAATTTAGAATATACATGTCCGATATCTTCTGCAAGTTGGCAAGTTACGTATTGATAAAAATTAAGTTTTTTAGTGATAAATGAATGTGAAAACATCTTTTTCACGTACACAAAATTTGGATGACAAAGACGACAATGACTCAAGATGATTTGACTTTTATTGAAACTATATTGATAGAATTTGAACCGAACTCATAAATAAAACTTGACTGACATTGCCTACCGATGAAGTTATTTTCTCTAAACAATTATAGACTATAATGCATCTCAATATGATCAATCATTCTTCTCAAATCCACAACTTGAAATTATAATAATTGGTATAAAATGTAATCACACATTGAAGGTCACGAGCAAGTTTGTTGATTGAGAGTTGGCAATTTTGAAACATAGAAAAATAGAGTGGAGATGAAAATCATTTTTAAATTCGACAGATCTAGTTCCTACTACTGGTGAACATGAACCATCAGATATTTGAACTGCAAAATGACTAATATATGGGTTATAATTTTTGAAGATGTTAATGTCCCCCAACATATGATCATAGGCTCCAAAGTCAACAATACAAAATTTATTTCTTTTGACACTAAAAGCATGGGATAAGACACATTGATGTGCTAATAGGCTAATAAGTTGCTCGACAGATGATTGCGGTGCTTGTAAAGAAAAAAAACTATTACTAAACATTTTCTATAGTGACTCAATTTGCTCCCTGATTAATAGACTGAATTCTGAATTGTTGTTGGTTGTGACAACAACATTTGCACGGTTCTCCCTCTCATATCTTTCATTAGATGGCTTCAAATCTACAAGTTTATCATGCAAATTCAAATATTTTTCCATCACATAACCTGATTTCTTACAATAGTCGCACCACGGTCATCTTTTTTGGGCTTGTTATTTTGAGATGAATTTTGAGTGTACAAAATTAATCCTTTAACAGATGGTAGGGTGTGATTGTCTGTCATCAACTTCTTTCTGCTCTCATCTCTTCGAACTTCTACAAAGGCCTCCTGAATGATATGAGAGGGAGAATCGTGCAATTTATGGTTCGTGACCAAGTGGGAGGAGTTATCGAGTTCAATAAGGAGTGAAGATGTCAGCTTTAATCTAGATTGTGAAATATGAATTGAGAAAACCTACTGCACGAACGAAATGAAGAGACATTCCCTTAGTTTGACTCCCTGACTAGACGAGCAAACATGAATTGGAGGGAGCTGAGCAGCTCTCAATTTCAACGGGTTCGACACTCAGCAAAAAATGTTGTGTCTTTTTCAAGGCGGCGACTCTTGATATGGCTACTAGAGCAAGTCAAATCGATCATAGGTACTGAATCATTCGTGACTTTAGCAAATAAAAGAAGAAACAAACTATGAAAATCAAAAGGACTATGCGTAAATTGAATCGAAGTGTTCATTTGCAACCTACATTCAAACTGCTCCAATGTAACGATCTAGTAGAACAAGACACGCCAGAGCAGTCGATTGAGAGCGCAAAGAATGAGTTGTAAGTTTTGCGGCTAGTTACGATTTGGTTAGGGGTGCAAGTGAGTTAAGCCGACTCGTGAGTCGGCTCGAGCTTGACTCGATAAGTGGCTCGCGAGCTGAGCTCGATGAACTAACAAGACAAACTCAAGCTAGTTCTGACTCGACCTGTGAGCTCATGAGCCAGCTCGTTTAAAAAAGTATTAATATAAACTATACTCATAATATATTAAATTTGAAGACTTTATCTTTAAAATATTAAAATTGATTTAAAAAATAGTACTTTCTATTTTATATCAAGTGATTTATTATTATTTATCTTATAATTGCTCATTCTATTTGTAATTTTATTATAACAATACCTTAAATTAATATTATTTTCTCTCTTTTATATTAAATAAGCGGACTTGTGAGTCAGCTCGAAACAATAGATTTAAGCTCAAGTTCAAGCTTGACCTTGATAAAATTAATCGAGCTCAAGCTCAAACCGAGGGTGACTGGAGCTCGACTCAACTCGCTTACACCCCTATATTTGGTCGTACACACGAGTTGAACTGTTCTAATAGAAAGGATGGATGACGGAAGAGCTATTCGCTTCTTATAGCGAATCAAGGCGAGCAGAGGAGAGTCGAAAAGAAGAGATGGTTGCAGCTTTCTCAAGCATCGAGGATGAGCGACAACATTACTCTGATACCATGCAGAAATGTGGGAAAATATTTTATTTCTTGCTCATCTTATGGATTACACTTTACTACGTATATAATAATGTCAAAAAAATAGGAATCTTTCCAAATAAGGAAAACCAACACACTTTGGAAATATAAATAAAAAACACTATTAGTCGAATATATTCAAGGAGAAGGAAATAGATTCCTTCTTAAGTAGATTTGCACTTTCCTACATTGATTGATTATCATTGATTAGGTTGATTGGAATTGAAGAAGGAGAAGAGAACAAATGGGAGAACTTTGAGTCAAATGAAGAAAAAATATGGAAGAAATTGTTCATTACGATGATGACTCCAATGAAGCCCCCTGAGCAATGAGAGTGCTAAGGGCTTTTAATAAATTGTTATATTCTTCTTTTGATATATGAACTATGTCAGACAATGAGTATGAAAAATCTATTATGCTAAACATATCTTATGTCTTTGCTTTAATATATTATGTTATTTCCATTTGCGTCTTATGTTAGTTTGATCAGTCTATATATGCATTACACTTTCACTTTGTGTAATGGGTAACATAATATTTTATAGTTCGCACAATTTGTTGCTCAATATATACACAATATGTCAAATCTTATTATGTGAGAATGTTAATAAACCTTTCAATAATATAACTATAGGTTAAGATGTTAATAGATTGATTTTATCTCTATTTCGGCTCTGCAATTATTTAATTTTGAGGCTTACACCTCAGAATGTCTAATGACTTGTGCCTCGCTGATACAATCAGACATCAAAACTGGTACGCTTTTCCACAAAAATTAGGGCAAATATAAATTTTATTTCCCAAACACCAAATCAAAGCAATTCAACATAATAACTCACACGAATACATAAAGATAAGCACCTACAATTCGAGAGGTAGGCAATTTCTCCCGATTCCTACAATTCGAGAGGTAGAAAATTTCTTACAAACCTTAGACCTAAGATGCAAAACTCAATCTCGTGCATCCCCCTAACCCTAAACATAATGAGTTTATTTATACCCAACAATATTAATAATAACAGACAAAATTACCCTTAGGTGTACAAAAGATAAAAATTTTCTATAGAATGGAACCGACGTAACAGTACTCCACCCAAAGACACATTGTCCTCAATGCCAAAAAAAATGAGTGTTCCCCCACCACAACTATTTCTATTTCATCTTCTGACTCCTCATCACACACTATGAGAATTTGTAATTTTTTATCCTTACAATAGTATTCTCAGGTAAACTTCTAATCACATCAAAAACATAATCTTTTGGCTTGTTTCTCCTGAATCTTTGTCTTTGTAAGGCTCTTGAGTTTCGCTCACGGTCGTGTCCAATTATTCCTATTTCGTGTTGACTCCCTCTGGACTTCCACTTTTTGAGCTTTTGACATCATCGTAGTTGTGACAGTTCGGTACGGTGCTCCATCTGTGCTGCTCCTATTGGACTTCTCCATTTGGTTCTTATCCTCCATCATCTAAGCTAGCTCCATAGTCTCTCCCAATCCCCGCAGTCTCAATAGTCAAGAGTGCTGCCTGTATGTCAAGGTTTAGGCCATTCATGAAATTCCCCTTCAATCCTACTTCAGAAATCTCCCTCAATCGTACTGATAATAGCTCGAATCTCTTCCTATATTCTATGACAGTCCCCTCCTGATTCAATATATAGAATTGCTCGTGTAGGTCTCCGTCCTAAATGGCTCGGAAACGTTCCAACATGTGCTTAGCCCATTTCTCCCATGAACAAATTGGATATCTAGCCTCTCTCCACTAAAATCATACTAAGGGTTTTCCCTCCAAACATAACCCTACTACCATGAGTATTTCCTCCCCAATTAGCTCATTCACCGTGAATTATCTCTCTACCCGATATACCCACCCATGTGCTTCTTTCTCCTCGAAGATTAGTATCTTAAACATCCTAACCCTAACATCAATAACCCAACTTCTCTTCCTCTGTTGTTTACCCCATGTATTATGGTGAAACTCCATCCTTCGATCATAGTCATAACCCATTCCACTTTCTCTCCTTATTTCTTCGTGCTCCTCTCAACCACCTGCATAACCCCTCCTCCATGTCTCAACCCAATCCCCTCCATTCAAAATATCTAATTCACCCACCACTAGAGTCCTAGGGGGAAGTTTGTGATGGTGGATGTTTTCATCCACATGTTCCTTACATTCGATCTCTTTTACTTTCGATCTGGCAGCAGATTCTCTGGTCAACCTTTGATTAGAGTTTGCAAATTGAGTCATCGACGGGATCTTGGATTGCATCTCAATGACCCTCTTTATTATCTCAAGGCTCTCGAATTTGTCCTCCATTCGATTCTCCATGGAAGAAAACCTATCATCTATGGTGAAGAGCCTTTTTTCTATCCTAGATTTATGTTGAGTCAGCTCTCCCTCTAATTTCTTCAACAAATCATCTCCTTTCTTAGTTGTCATTACCCCATGTACGGTTTGATAACTCCTGTACACTTAAATCGCGAGCTTCAGAATTTATTAGTGTGATTTCGACACAGAAGAAACTCTGGATGTCGCAATCCCTGAATTCTTGTATGTAGCTTAGTGCTTAGAAACCGAGCGAAACTCTGGACACAATGATCTGAATTTCTATATGCAAGTTAGGTTCCACGCAAAACTCCTTTACGTCGCAATCCCGAAAGTTGTTTCGGCGTTGAACTTATGTGCGTCACTATGTTAACTTCCCGACAAGCTTTGATCGTGTTTGCAACGTTTGGATGCAATGGGAGGAGAAAGGTGTTCGATCCCTTCAATACCAAGGATCGGATGTCGTGATCTCATTGATGCTTCCCGCTTGTTCAATCGCACGCCGCCATTCCATCAACCCCTTCCCCGCAAGCCCAAAGTGCAACCATATCACCCCACCGAGGAGGAAGATGTAGTTTCAGTTCTCTGCACACGCTTCTCGGTTCTTGACAATGCTTTCTGGTCGCTGGTTCCATCACTATATGTCGGAATCGTCACTCTTGCACTGTGCCTAAAAGCCATGATTCCATCCTTGGCTTCTCGCTCCACGATCTAATTCCCGGAACTTCATCTGACACCAATTTGAAATGGTCGGACATCAAATTCAACAAGTTTTTCCACAAAAATTAGGACAAACGCAATTTATTTTCCGAACACCAAATCCAAGTAATACAACCTAATAACTAACACAAATAAAAAAGATAAGCACCTACAAATCAAGAGATAGGCGATCTCTCCCAATTCCTACAATTAGAGAGATGAGAGATCTCTCCCAAACCCTAAACCTCAGATACAGGACTCAAACTCGAGCATTCCCCTGACCCTAAACATAATAAGTCTGTTTATAACCAACAATAATAATAATAAAATACTAAATTGTCCTTAGGCGTACAAAAAACAAAATTATCGTTAGGCTAGCCACCGACGTAATACTCTTTCATAGATGAAAAACGTCTCACACCCAATTGCACAATTTAAAATCTTGATAAGTATATATGCACATGTATTATTTGTGTTATGCAATCATGAATAAATGTATATCTTTACATACATTAAATTAATGTACCATATTCTATGAGTGGACACTTAGTGGATGACAAGGCTAACACATAGCAAAGTTTTGAATTTAAATTCGAATACATTTAAAAAATAAAAATTACACCATGGATGTCATTTCTTCCATTTGAATATGACATGTGAAATGCTTTTCAATTTAAATAAGTATTTTAATTATTACCTAGCCATAACATCATCCACATCATTATTTTTAAAAGTAAATTCAAAATAAAAACTATTAATTATTTTATTTAACCATTCACTTAATAAATCAGGAATAGCAATTGTTTTATCTAATAGCTAATTATAGATAATAGTAGATTAAAATTTGCATTTAAATTTATTAATTTTTAAATGGATTCTTTTGCTCAAACATTGATCCCTTAAAAGAGTGTTTAGGGTGGTTGCTGCTTTTCCAAGAAGCAGTAGTAAAGCTGCTTCCTGGAGAAGCAGTTTATTAGGAACTGTCACCAAGCTGTTGATGGAGAAGCTGGAGTCTGTTTGGGAGTTATACTGTGCTACTATTGTTTCTGATGAGAAAGTTTGTTTTGCCCTTATATTTGTAATATATTCGAATAATTGCAGTTTTTAGAATAATTACAACAAACTAACAGAAAAATATTCTACTACCAAAAAAACATCAGTGCAGTGCAAAATACTCTAATACAAAAAAAAATGATCAATTATTTAAAGAATATAACTACAATAATGAGGAAAATCACAGTAACCAGCAAGCCTAGAATGACATGTCTTCAAGTTCTGGCGATCAAGTCTTCGGGACAATCTCCTCTCCATGGAGACATCTCTCCTTCCCTAACTTCTCCTGATTAAGGGGGGGAGAAATAAACGCCGCTAACTTATCTGTGCTTTAATCTTCAAGTATGCATCAGAACATATGCATTTCTAGTGATATAAATATTTCGAAAAAAAAACCACAACTGAAATGTCTCCCCCCAAAATGTTTCTGTCGGTCAACTTTTTGATATATTTGAAAATTGAAAATAATTTTGAAATTTAACGTAATATAAGAGGTATATAGTTAGGTTTTAAAAGTACTATTTTTAATTTTCGAAAAATGAGATCAAATGGATCTCGTTCGTCTAATGGTTTGCATAATCGTGTCTGATATCGCGAATACTACACTTTCCCGAAAGATAAGTGTATACTTCAGCGATAGACCCAATCCTGCAAACTAAAAGATTTGTGACATCAGTTTAACCTGCGAATGTTTTATCTGTAACCGACAAGTTCCCCTACCTAATATAAATATTAAGTAGAATTTATTTTACCTGAGTTTCAAGTACCCTATAGAGACATGCCCCTATAGTTAATTACAAACCAAATGACGGGGTTCACTTGAGAAAACTTTCGATGATGATTAGAGTCTTTAAAAATTCAAAGTTTAGGTTTTCACGGCAGGACGTTGTAAATCAAGTGGGAGTGGCTTAAATAAGAACAATTATTTTCAGAAGTCCAAAAGAAGAAAAATGGCAGAGGATGTCACAGATCCTGAGGCGAAACCTCAGTGACTTCCCAGACTATTCTAATATGTGACTGAGTTTTGGAGACGATGCTAATAGGTGTTTAATCTTGTCAATTCTATTATTTGCGATTTACATTTGCATAATATTCGATTATGCAAATAGCCAGCATAGATAGGAGAGTTTACGTCGTACCGGACGACAACCTCGGAACCTAAGGCGAGTTAGGACTTACGCTGCGCAACATGGTTGCACAAGAGCCTAAAGAGGGTGTGAGGATTTACGTCACGCTGGGCGAGCTACATCGAAGTCCTATGGGTTGTTATTTAGACTAAGAAGAGAGAGATTATTGAAGAAGATTCTCTTGCTCGATCCAAGATCCTTGTCGTGCTACCCTCAAAGCTGAGTCCAAGCTCCTCATCGAGTTATTTAGACTAAGGAGAGAGATTGTTGAAGAAGATCCTCTTGTTGCTCGATCCAAGTTCCTTGTCGTGTTGCCCACAAAGCTGGGTCCAAGCTTCTCGTCGAGTTAGCAGTGCTAAAGTCTAAGGTTCAAAAGGTTTTACCATGTGTGATCCAAAGTTTTGGTTTTGTTCAAGCATTATGGGGGTTAAAGTTGAATAGAGCGACACCGATTATAATCCCACGGTTCCCTCGTTCCGGTACCACTATTTTCTTTTGTATTCACTTAGACTAAACGAGTTGTTAAGCTCTGTTAAACTGGAGAGATCTCGTTAGCAACCGTGGGTTACATCATCCGAAGGACTCCCGTAAATTCAAAATGACGTGTTATGTTTTTTTTTAAATGTTTTTTATAATTTGAAAAACGGTTTTGCTTTAAAAATGTTGTTTAATTTTTTTAAATTTAATTTTTTTAAAATTGTTTTGTGAAAATGAAATCGCAACCAGACCTGCATGATGCATTCAAGCAATAGAAAATTGCAGTGATAAAATAACAATAAATAAAATGTACTTGTGTGTCTGACGTATCTGGTGTTGTTGCGACGTCAGCATCATATGTGAAAAATAAGCAAATATAACTGAGAGTTTAATGAGCATATCAAATATGAGCTTAGCACGTAAAAGAGTCGGTGACACAGGAAAGCTCATACAACTCCAAATAGCGGCTAGCAAGCCTAAACAGCAGTCCTAAGGCCTCCTACGGCTCCACACAACAACTAGCAAGCCTAAACAACAATCCTAAGGCCTCCTACAGCTCCGGGCAGCAGCTAGAGACCAAACAGTACTTCTTAGCACCAAACAACAACTTCTAAGGGCTAAACAACACTTCCTAGCACCAAACAACAATTTCCTAGCACCAAACAACAATTATAAGCTTCCAAACAGCACTCCCTAGCCCCAAACAACAGTTTTAAGCTTCCAAACAACACTTCTTATCACCAAACACCACCTATTAATCACAAAACAAGAACTCTAAGCTTCTAAACAGCACTCCCTAGCACCAAACAGCAGTTTTAAGCTTCCAAACAGCACTTCCTAGCACCGAACACCAGTTTTAAGCTTCCAAACAGCAACTCTAAGCTTCCAAACAGCACTCTCTAGCACTAAACAACAGTTCTAAGCTTCCTATGGCATTTCCTACCACCAAACAGCTGTTTTAAGCTTCCAAAAAACAATTTCAAACCGTGTGTAAATCAACACTTACAAGATACATGAACCTCTACAAAACAATACATAAAATAACCCCAAAATGATACCTTTAATGCCTCCAAAACAGTGCATAGATTGCCTCAAATCAGCCCACCAAAATGCTTCAAAATAGTGCACGGGTTGCCTCAAATCAGCCCATGGGTTGCCTCACAACAGCCCATCAAAATGCCCCAAATCGGTGTCAAAACAGTGCCAAAATGGTGCTTTGAATATTTCCAAAACAACGTTTAAAACAACTTCTAAATGATATTTTTAATGCCTCCAAAACAGTGACTAAAACATCCCCAAATGATACTTTCTTACATACTTGACAATTCTCAAACATTTACATATGTTACACTTCTGCATTTACCACCCAAAAGAAATAACCCCATTACATGTGTAGGCAAAATGGTATGTGCATAACGATTGGAGTTCAGGATTATACATATAAATATCTAAGAATCGACACTACGGATGCAAATCCTCAAAAATCCAATTAATTAGCAAAGGATAGTGGTAACGCAACCACCAAATAATCACAAACTTAGGTTCATGAAAATGACAATCATAAACTAACTATTCAATAAATCAAAAAAAAAATTTCTGAATTTATAATGTTAAACGGAAGTAAAATTTCTGTATTTCCAATTCACACAGAATGTAATAAGGCTCAGCTCTAAAGTGAAATAGACAATGATGCAAAATTTTGACAGTGGATAAGAGACACACCGTAAAAAGTAAAGATAGGGATTATCATGCAACATGCTCTTTGTAAACCAAAAAGACAATCACTTAAATCATATTTTCTTCATCGCAAACTCAATCTCATAACAGAGCAAAGGGGGCATGCAAGTCTCAGGGCGACATGTAATTAGCAAAAATGGAAAAAAAAATCATAATCAGCCCAAAGCTTCTGAACAAGGGGAAACACGAGAAAGGGATCTTACCTGAGAAAATGCTTACCTCGAGTGTTGAGGAGTGAGGCAGAGGGAGGCGTTTCGGTGAAGAAGGATTGTGGGAGCAGGAAGGGCAAGTCGAACGGTTGTTCGGCGTGAGGGGCTAAGTATCGTGAGGGAGAGGGAGCGCGCAACAGGCTTTTCCGTGAAGAAGGATCTTGGGAGACGGAAGGGCGAGCCGAATGAGCGGGAGAGGCGAACGGCTAGGGTTTTGGGTGCCGAGAGGGAGAGGTGAGCGGGCAAGTGCTACCGGGTGAGCGTAAGAGGCAGTCGAGCGGCGTCTAGTCGTGGGGGAGAGGCGAGCCAAACGGCTGTTCGAACGAGCGAGGAAGAGAGAAGGAGCAGGCTACGGGTCGTGCGAGAGAGAGGAGCAAGCGAGCGGGGCGAGCGGAGGAGCGGGGAAGTCGAGTGAAGGCCTCGGTGCAGAGGGGAGGAGGCACAGCGGGAAGCTCGGTATTTTGGTGCAGGGGTGAGGCAAGCGAGAGAGGAGGGTGAGGGTTTTTTTTTTCGGTGCAGAGGGACGGCGAGGCTTCGGTGCAGAGAGGAGGAGAGTCGAATCAAGCGGTTGAGAGGGGGAAGAAGTCGAATGAGGAGCCGGAGCTTAGGAAGGGGAGACGGTTTTTTGTATAACAGGCATTCCAAAACAACCGTTATGCGACATCTTGGCGGGGGAATTGAATGAATTCCATTAGTTTATTTGGCAAATAAAACCCCTAATTAAATTTCATTATGACGCGATTAAATGATTTATTTGAAATTTGAAATTCAAAAATTGTTTAACTGTTGTTTAGCCCGAATCTAGCCCGAATTGAGTTCGAGTTAAATCTGGGTTGAGCCCGAGCCCTTGCCCCTGCTAAAAAAATGTGCATCAATTTTCATGTTAATTGCTCGCGCACTGAACCATAACAATATGGGTGTCCTTTCAAGCTAAAGTTAACGTTCCGGACGCGCCAGAGTGGTCTGTTTCGCCATCCGGGTCTAGACAAGTTGGCTGACAATCAAGTCAATTCAAGTCAACATCGTATGTTATAGTAAGTGCATAAATTGCGGCATTCGTGAGTATTCAAGTCATGGAGGGTTCACCTATGGCTGTCTGATCCTGTAGGAACTCATTTTCGGGCTCTCTATATGTTAGTCCTTAGCCCTTGCAACTAAAAGTTGAGTGTTTGGGACTACTCATGCGATGTCTGCACAAAAATGAGGCAAGAAGTGACTCAAAGTTCTATTGGAGGTGGGCTCCATTACTAGTCTGTTAGGATGGTCAACAATGAACTCCTAAAACTAGATCCTAGGTTCTAAGTGTAGGAGACTAAAACCTCACTGAAAATGAGATCAATAGTTTCTCCAGAGGAAAGAGAAAGCAAATTGACATTCTAACATTAAAACAGGAATATAAAACAAGTCCAACATGAATTCTCGAAATAGAAAAACAGTGCTCATATATCTCTTATTCCCTAACTTCTCCTGATTGAGAAGGGGGAAATAGAAGCTACCAATTTATCTAGCATATAACCTTCAATTATGCATTAGAAAATATACATTTCCAGCAGTATAAATCTTCCCAAAAAAAAAAAAAAAAAGAACCACTGCTAAAATGTCTCCCTCTCCCACCAAAACGTTTCTCTAGAGGCAAGAGCAAGCAAATTGACATTCTAACATCAGAATAGGAATATGTAAAACATGCCCAACATAAATTCAAAAAGAAACAGAAAAAAATTGCTCATATACCTCTCATTCTCTAACTTCTCCTAATTGAGAAAGAGGGAAATAGAAGCTGTTAACTTATCTAGCGTATAAGCTTTAAATATGCAGCAAAACATATGCATTTTCGATGGTATAAATCTTTCAAATTAAGAAAAAAAAACCATTGCTTAAATTTTTCCCCTCAAAATGTTTCTCTACGCTGAAGGAGAGGCAAAAACAAGCAAATTGACATTTTAGCATCAGAACAGGAATATATAAAACAAGCCCAACATAAATTTTCAAAGAGAAAGAAAAACAGTGCACATATATCTCTCCTTCCCTAACTTCATCTAAATGAGCATGAAGGAAATAGAAGCTGCTAACTTATCTTGCATATAACATTCTAGTTTGCATCAAAACATAGACATTTTCAATAGTGTAAATCTTTCAAATAAAAAATCACTACTTAAATTTCTCCCCCCAAAATGTTTCTATAGCCTGAAGAAGAGGCAAGAGCAAGCAAATTGAACTTCTAACATCAGAACAAGAAAATATAAAACATGTACAACAAAAAATCTTTAAAAGCCCGAAAAACAGTGCACATATATATATCTCCTTCCCTGACTTCTCTTGATTGAGCAATTTTTAGTCAATCTACCCCAATACAGAAGCCGAACAGAGCAATGAAGCCAAGGAAAACCGAAAAAGAAAAGGGCCATAAATGAAAACATACCCACCCTGGCAGCTAGAGTAGAGGACAACGAAAGAGGAAGGTAAGTGTTCAATCAAGTTTCTGTCATAAAGATGGATGACAACCGAGGGGAGGGGCAAGGGGTATTTGTGGGGATATAGGTGAGGTATTCGACGAATTAAAGAAAAGCAAGGAGAACATATACCACTCCGAACGGAGTTCCAATGTCGAAACATAGAGCCCTCCCTTCGTTTTGGTTTTCGCCGATCTGCGGTGGGCTGTCCATGAAACGCACGTGAAATCGGGCTGCCAAACATCACACTCAGCATTTTGGGAATGAGAAGCCAAAGAAACGGGCTCCCAAACACACCCTAACTCAGGTTAGTGTGCTATATATACATATATATATATATATATATATGGCGAGTTAG
>NW_018165076.1:339899-343165 GCF_001263595.1 Phalaenopsis equestris
TGTTATGATTTGCATACATTACATGGCATGCCCAGTAGAACTCAACATTATCACAGAAGGAATGTCAAAAAGATTTCATGATTAGTGCTGCTTCAAATGAAGAAAGCATGTCACAAAAATGCTACAAATACCACGCACAAGCTTCACCTACAGGTTCCCTACAGGTTAACTGCCTCAAAATTATCCACAAATAAAGCATTTCAGGAGACAAATTATCAAGCACGGGTTGAGATATATTGAAACAACTTTATTTTTTGCAAAGTCCTGCTATAAAAAATAATCATGTCACTGAACATATTTAAATAACTTTTACGTGTAACTATAGATTTTAAAATTAATCTCGTCTCGAATGGGACCTAAACACAGTCAAACACTCTATGGTTGTATCTATCATCATAATTCTTACCCTTATCCCCACTATATGGGATCAAATACATGAATACTTCTCATTAATCCTTTTGGTAGGAACTTCATGAACAGTTAATTCTCAGGCATGATTCCCAAAACCCAACATGGTTATTCACAAATCTCGAGATGAGAACTTCTCTCCAAAGCAAAACTTTGGAGGCATCAATTCTATGTGTGAAATCCATGGTATAAATGCAAATTTCAAATCCCCTAATCAGATAATCATGTAGAATGAAATCCCATGTATACATGGCTTATATGGAAAATACATAAAATACTCCTTATATTAAGTCAATTAAAAATTCTCCCCAGCAACTTAATCTTGTGACAAAATTAAATCTCCTCAGTGCCTCATCCTCTGCAGGTCGGGCAATTTAAGCTCATAAAACCTTGAAGGACAAAACACATTGCAATGTCATCAGGTCGAGACATAGTCAGAACTAAATACCCATGAGATACCTCCATAGCACAAATGTCGCGCACATTAGTTGTAGCGTTGAACCTAACAAGCACTTTCCACTAATTTTTCACACTCCTGAAATAATCATTCCCTCACACTAAATGACGCAAATATATGATCCAGCACTGAGATGAATTGTGCAATGCAAATCTCATCCATCCAATAACCTAAAATTGCACTTAAAAACTTATTTTGTAGTCTTTCCTGCAGCCTGATAATTAACTGTTTTCTAACTCCCAAAAATATAATGCATCCAACGAATATGAAGTAATTGAAGTACCCAACTGTACCCGATATACATATAGTTTTCAAAGTACTCTTGCTCTAATAACAAATAAAGAGTTCCTGCATACTTTGACCTCAACATTGCAAAAAAAAGTACTACAAGACTTGGAACAAATTAAGATATAAAATTCATTCTTAAATCAAATATGTCTAAACTTAAACCAGTCTTTAAAATGTAATAATATGTCATAAAGAAAAGAAGTTTCAAGCCTTAGAGTCCTACATACACCATTGTTTCCATATACATATTCCCATCATATGACCTACCATGACATGGAAAAAAAAAATCCTGAGTTCATAACCCACGCATTGAGCTTCTAACTTGCAGCAGTAGAAATAATATCACCAATATCCATATCGGCCATGATTGCATGTGATCAACCTATCCACATGGTCGTTATCACTAATCTACTGCTCCCTCTTCGTTAATTTTCTACAATATCTCTTACAATGTCATTCTTCTAGTAATTGAAATATGGTATGTTCCTGTCAGCATATTTTCCATTAGAGGAACCCTAGCTCTAATGGCCTCCTTTAAAAATAATCTAATGCAAAACAGTCAGTTGAACATTATTAAGTCACTCGTACGATAGACTATTTGATTTAATCATATGTAATGGACATTATCATGACATTATATATTTATCTTTACGCAAAATATAATAATGTTCGTTAGTATAAATAAATTCATTCTTTGTATGTGTGAGGGAAAGCAAGTTATATGCATTTGATCCAAGCTGAGTATAAGGATCATTCCAAGCATTGTACCCGTATACTGTTTATAAAACTAAAGTATCCATTCTTCCCTCTTCAGTTCTCTTCGGTTTTGCATCCTTTTCGCTGAAATTATTTTATTTTCTTTTCATGTCCATTATCCATTTCATCTCTTCAGCTTTCAATTGGCGCCAAAGCTTAAAAATTCTTGGTTTCAGGTGCTAAGTGTTCAAATTTTCACCGTCTTCAGCAATTAAATTTCTTCCCATTTTAAACGACTTTTTTTTAGTGAATTTTTTTTTAGAATGCTTTTCTAACGATAAGTGAGCAACCTGAAAATTTCATTTTATTTTTAATTTGAGTGCACAAAGAATATCCAAAAGTTAAATCATCATCATCAATCTCAAATGATAATGATCAACCCATAGATCCACATCAAACCTTTGAGTATTACATTATGATCAACTTCAAAACCAATTTTACATACCTACTCTTCAAACAAGACGTAAAGCTGATCTTTGGACTGCTTATAAAAGAAACTTTCTTTGAAGATGTTCCATAGTTACCGTGTTTACATGCTCATAGGAATCTCAAAGAGCATCCTTATCCTATTGATTATGAAAAAGCTCATGATCCTACTCATCATCATTGACCTGCACTCCATAAAAAATGACACGTGTATAGAAATGAAGCTAATGACCAAACACAATGTATCACGCTTGATTACTCTTCCTTTGAGAATATCTACGATCCTAATGTCTTCACGATTGTATTGTTGAAATTGAGTATTTTTAATTGGCATAATATAAACGATCTTCAACATATTAAATTTTGCACTAATGGAACTTATCACTAATCAATTCTAAAAAAACATTATTTGCAGCGTCATGAGGCCACAGTTACTACTTGAGTTGAAATGAAATATCACCTAAAAAATTATCCACAATCTTATTTCAAGAAACAACTAGTTAAGCAGCTCATAAGCTCTATTTTGAGAGGCATTTACGGGGCACGCCCAGGGGCGGGCAAGATCCAGTTCGCCCCAAGCCCACGAGGGGGGTAGAATCCTCAAGGGACTTACGCACTAGATCACCCTATATACCCCAAGAGCTCAATTTGTGCCCCACCAGAACATACACCTCACTGTTTAGGTAAATAAAAAAAAAAAAAAAAAAAAACTAATTTCCCAGACATGCCACAAAAGAAGTCCCACAATAGTCTCCTTTATCCCTCCCACAGTCGCACGCAGACAACAATTGCATCTTCTCCTTCGTCTCTCCCACAGTCGCACGCAGACAATTCCGTAGCAGTCGTTGCATCGTCTCTCGCACGCAGACGATCCCACAGCAAACGATCATGGTCTTCCTGCTTCCTCTCTACTGTAGACGCACCTCCTCCC
>NW_018165076.1:343191-348461 GCF_001263595.1 Phalaenopsis equestris
CACAGCTCAATTTTACTGTGTAATCGAATTACACGTGAATTTTTAGGTTTTATAAGGAATTAATAGATCATTTCATTGTAGCTACAATGAGTTCTTATAGCTACAGTAATTTCAAATGTAGCTACAGTGAGTTTACTATAACTACAGTAATTTTATTATTTTTACCTGATTTTTTTTAATGTGTAATGTTAGTTATTAACTTTTAATGGAAAATGGTGATTGTGTGACCAGTAATTGTCGCATTAGCAAGAACTTCGCATGTCAATAGACAACAAACACACATAATGAAAAGTACTTCAGATGTAAGTTTTGTAATCAAGTGTGTAGTGGAACAATAAACAAAATAAAGCAACATCTTGGCGGCACACACTAGAGCATTAAACCATGCACTAAAGCCCCCACTGAAGTTTAAGAGAAATGCAGGAAAACATTAGAAGAAAATGCGAAAGTCAAAGCGCAATGTGACAGTATATTAAGTGATATTAGAAGTAGAGCAACAAATGATTGTTAATGTCAAAATGCCCCTAATTCATCATTATTAAACTCCTCTCAAAGACCACCTAGAATTGGAGGGCTGTGTATTCTTTACACACAACACTAGCAAGGAATTCAACTCTACATTCTAAGCGGAAAAAAGATGAAAGAAAAGAAGCATGTAAAGTAATTGGAAGATTCTGCTATTCAACCAAATTGACATTTAATGTTGCCAATGATCCATATTATACTCTATGTTTGAAGTAGTTGCTAACTTTGGACTTGGTTTTGCTCCATCTACAATACATGAATTAAGAACTTGGATACTCCAAAATAAAGTTGTTACAATCAATAAGATGATAGAGAAGCATAAAAAGGCTTGGAGTAAATATGACTGCTCAATTATGTCAGATAGTTGGACAGAAGAAAAAAGGTAGAGCTTTGATTAATTTTCTTGTTAATGGTCCACCTGGGACTTTTTTCCTTGAATTTGTGGATGTTTCTAATGCATATAATGAGTGGCGAGTTATTATTCACTTATTTGGATGACAGGATTGATGAAGTAGAAGAAAAAATGTGGTGCAAATTATAACAGATAATTGATCAAATTATGTGAATGCGGTAAAAAGGTAATGGAAAAAAAATAACATATTCATTGGATATCTTAAGCAGCACATTGTATTGTATAATGTTAGAAGATATTGAAAAGTTAAATATTCACAAAAGCACAATTGCAAAAGCAAAACAAGTTGTTCAATTCATTTATGAGCACACATGGGTCCTTAATGAGATCATTTACAAAAGAGAGGGAACTCGTTCGTCCAGCCATCACACAGTTTGCTACTGTATATTTGACCCTTCAAAGCATTTATAAGCAGAAGCAACCACCTCAGACAATGTTCTCCACAGAAGTTTAGTGTTCTAGTCAATGAGCTAAGAAGACAGAAAATCTAAAAGCTCGAGCATTTATTTTGTTTGATCCATATTTTTGAGGTCATCTAACTTGTTGTATCAAAAGTGTTATACCGCTTGTAAATTTTTTAAGAAAGGTTGACTCAGAAGAAAGACCAGTCATGGTTATGAGTTAATGGATTCAGCAAAAGAAAATAATGCTTTTAATTGTGAGCATAATGAAAAGAAGTATGGACATATTTGGAGGAAAATTGATGCAAGATGGTAAGTCCAACTACATAAATCACTACATGCAGCTGGTTATTATGAAGAATGCCCAAGAGCTGTGAAGATAATTTTTCTAATGATGACGAGTGAAACAAGGGTTACTTGCTTTTATGAAAAAAAATGTTAGATTATGAAGAATGCCCAAGAGCTGATATTCAATTAAGCTTGTATGATAACTTAAAAGAAAATTTTGGGAGTAGAGTTGCTATAAACTCAAGAAAGATACGATCTTCTGATTGATGTATGAGATATGGTAGAAAACGCTTGAGTTAATGAATTTTATTATTTGAGTTCTTAGCACCGCAAGCAGTTCATCAGGTTATGAAAGAAATTCGAGCACTTTTGAATCGGCAATAACTTTTTATTTTTTAAAATAATTATTATATGTTTTCACAATCACCTCTTAAAAATAATATTTTTTTTTATCTTAGATTCATACTAAGAAGAGGAACATATTAGAGCATAAGAGATTGAATGTTCTAGTGTATATAAGATATAACACTAGATTGAGGTAGAGAAGTATAACAATAAAACAAGACTTCAATCCAATATTGAAAAATGACATAGACTCTGTTGATAAGTGGATTGTTGAGAAAGAAGATTCAGTGCTTCCACAGGAACCTTCTTGGGTGATTGAAGAACAAGTATTTGATGTTGATCTAAAAAAAATGTTTCCACAACTAATGCAAATGAAAAATCAATAAATATTATACAAGAAAAAAAGAATATTTTTATAACATATTCCCATAGAAAAAGAAAGCTGAATGAAATTTTCCTATTTACATTTACTTGCTCTTTACATAATTATGCATTCTTATAGAAAAAAAATTTTAAGTATTCTTGAATGTCATTTTGTTTTTTTTTTTAATTTAGGCAACAATGATAAGAAGAAACAAAATGTGAATGCACCTGAGATTGAGCATGATGATAACCTTAATGAAGTGAATATTGAATGCAAATAATATGAAAGTCCTAGTTGTGATTTGGATACAATTATTGGTGAAGAAGAAGATTTTGAGAAAGAATTTGAAAAACGAATAACATTCAGGGATTGAGATCAATTGAACACAAGTTTATTTTTTGATTCAAATATATTTACCTATTTTGATATGTTTTTACATTTTGTGGTGGATTTATACTAACATCTTGAAGATTCTAATCCTAGAAAGCTTATTTTAAAATTAAATGAATATAAATTCTTTTAATATATCTTAATAATTTTGTTATTAAGCATAAATGGTTTCTTTTTTTCTCTTAATATTTATATTCCTTATTTTTGTTCATATTGTGAGGCTTACGCCCAATGCCTTGGGGCTTAAACCTTGCCCCGTAGCAGCTAAAATGCCCCGCCCAACGCCCACGTCTTTAAAAACATTGCTCATAAGCCAAAGTCAAAGTAATCAAATTGTAGTTGAATATTTCAACAAATTTGAGTTATTGTTAGTTACCGTCTTCAAAAAAATGATAGCATAGTGCCCTTAAATTTTTTTAATGGACTTCATTTTGATCTTAAATGCAAAATACAATTTCAAAACCCTGAATCCCTTGAAGAAGTTTATCATATAACTCGTCAAGTCTAAAAATCACAGAGTTGCACCATCACCTTTTTCAACATTGTTTTAAACTCTCAAATAGGATATATCTTATCCTATTAATTCTTCTACTATACCTCCCCTTAACCAATTCTTATAACTATGGTAGCTAGACATAGCCAAGCAAATAACACCATATATGCCAATAGAATGCCCAATAGCCCAAAGCATAACGTAACCCACATCATGTGTTATTTGCATAATAGGCATACATCCTATGCTATTTGCATAATAAGGCACAACAAAGTAAAATAGTATAACACTATGTATTTGCTATTGCACAAAAAAGCACATGGAACCCATTATTTTACTTTTTATTGATTGATTTTTTAAATAATTTTTATCTCTCCGTAAAATAAAAATATTATGAAGGTGGAAATTGATAAGTCGTGTACCTCATGTAAAAGCAAAGTCGACGGCCTCATAGACTACCCATAAGAAATAAATTTTAGAGCAATTCCGAGTATTGACATCCAAAAATCAAATGTTGCATCACTTGTCAAGTTAAGTTTGTTTGGTTTTTTTTTTTTTTTTTATGCCACAAGCATTAAAAAAAAAAAAAACTTTAGCTCATCCTAAAAAGTGAAATGTCATCCAATTGCTTTTCTTAAAAATAAAGTGCTACATTTAAAATATCTTCCTCCTTTAAAACACTCATCCATTTATTATTAACAATCTCTTGGGTTAGGCTTCAAAGGACAAATTAATCAAAATCTAGAAATATCTAATGTCTTCTATAAAACCAAGATCTGTGTAGCAATTTATAAAGAGGAACAATAACACATTAAAAAGACTCCCCATAATTTAAATATCATGTCTGACATGCATCAATCTCAGCATCCAATAGGAAATCCACTTGCTGACTTTTGCAGGTTTCTGCAATGTATGTTTTCGTTTTGTAGTACATCAAAACTTTTATAGCAGAACTGGTATAGCTAACGTTAAACTTTTTACAAATAAAACTTCAGACCAAGTCACATTTATAATCATTACCAGATCAAAATCTCAAGAACCTTTTGCATACAAGGATGTAAACTTTACACATATTTGTTGTGGCTACACCTAGTGCAACAGCCCTGTGTGTTTGAAAAGTACATAGCTCATTAAAACCTTACGAAAACTTTAGGAGCACAGTTGTAACTAATATACACTAATACTGGTTGGGAATGTGAGAAAAGAATAAAATGATCTGATTTTGAGAGAATATTGGCATCACATGTATAACAAATTGAGCTGCAAGAATATATATGAAAGCGTTACCTGTTCAAAGTTGCTCCAAACATTACAATCAGGTCCCCGACCATCACGTACTACCCTTATGTCAATATCTGCACCCTGATTGAATTCAATTAGAATCTTCAAAAGTTCAAAAACTAAACAAACAAAAATAATTTCTATGTGCCCAGAAAAAAATTAGCAAAAAACCATGGTGATTCGTAAAAAATAAGATAAATCGACACAAACCATAGTCATTGCTCCAAAATGTGCAGCAGCAATAAGGATGCTCCCAGTTCCAACAAAAGGATCGTAGATGAATTTTCCCGGTCGTGCCAATCCTTGATTTGCCATTAGAAAGGCTATCTCGGCATCCATGGCAGTAGGTCCTATGTATTTTCGACTTTTTAACTGATATGTTGGTAGGAGTTTTCTATCAGCTGCTCCAACTTCCCTACCAAAAAATATTTTTCTTTCTACAACAGGTGGAAGACCATTGTTTTCTCCATAGTTGTCAATTTCCATGAGATAGAATTTATGATCAGGATTACGTAAATCCACTCTACCCTGTGGATAGTCGTGTTGACAGAATTTTAGAAGAGGAGTGTAAATGAGAGTTAAATATTTATTAGGGGCATACACATACATATCACCGAATTCTTATGTATTCACATATCTAAACCTAATGCTTACTTTTTTTACATTTATACCACCCAAATTTTTCATATCACATAAAAAATGCCACTATTTTAACTTTTACAAGGAGAAATACACCTTTTCATACATAGGTAAGGTGACATGTAAAAATTG
>NW_018165076.1:348561-352051 GCF_001263595.1 Phalaenopsis equestris
TGTTCGGCTAAGCACCAAATGAAGAATGGTGGACTATGGTGCTCAGATTGTCTTATCTAGCTCTAGACCTGAAGACAACCAACCATGGCACCAAGATTTTCAGGTTGAGCACCAAATGAAGAATGACGGGCTGTGATGCTAAGATCATCTGGTCCCGTCCGATACATGAAGAAAGCCAGTCATGACACGAAGATCACCCGACTAAGCACCAAATGAAGAACTGTAGGTTGTGGTGCTAAGATCAGCTAGTCCAACCCAAGACCTGAAGACATCCAATTGAGATGTCAAGATCGTCTGATGAGCACTAAATGAAGAACAACGGACCATGTAGCTAAGATCACCCGGTATAACCCGAGACATGAAACAACCAGCGTGCCTAATTGCCCAACTAAGCACCAAATGAAGAATAGAGGACCGCGGTGCCAAAATTGATCTGTCAAACTTGAGACATGAAGACAGCTAGCCATGGCACTGAGATCCCCTGACTGAGCATCTAATGAAGAATGGTGTACTGAAACACTAAGATAACCTGATCCATCCTGAGACCTGAAGACAAGAAAACCACGATGTCAATATTACCCGATCTAGCCCGAGACATGAAGATAGTCAGTCATGATACGAATATTGCTCTGTTATGCATCAAATGAAGAACGACAGACCGCGGGCCCCAAATTGCTCTATCTAGCCTAAGACATGAAGACAACTAGTCATGGCGCTATGATCGCTCGACTAAGCACCAAATGAAGAATGATGGACCATAGTGCCAAGATTGCTTAGTCAAGCCTAAGACATGAAGACAACCAACCGTGGTGCCAAGATCATCTTACTGATCACTGATCCTGATATTTTTATTTGTACGGATTTATGAAATTGACACCATTACTTAAAGATTTTAATCTCCAAAAATGGCGCAAAAAAACTTGATCCCAAGAAAAGTAAGATTTCAATTATATTTTCAAGTAGTAGAGATTCTATGCAAGTATACATATCGTTATCAAGTAATGCATGACTTTCTGATTAAGCCCCGAATATCTATCCCACGGAGATTAAGTTTAATCATATCTGCTTTCAAGAGAAGTTCTAGTCTAGAATAACACACCCTAGCTTGAATGATCGATAAAGTTTTGATTTTGATTATATCCTACAATTATCACTACAATACTACTTCTACTTCTAAACTAAAATACTTATAGAAAATCAGAAAGTGGAGTTTAATAAATTAAAAGTACCCTTCCTCATACAATGAAATTAGTGATATGTATAAAAGTAAAATAAGTAGGGAGAGTGATTGTGACAAATAGGAGCAATTATATTCTTTACCCTTACTAAAGATGCTATAAAGAACATTGGTTAATCTAAAGTTTGAATAGTTCTAAAGATAGGTTAGGCAGGGAAGATACTAGCTCTCACTCTAGAGTTCCCTCCTATCCCTCCACCTGGAGGCTAACATCTCACATCAAACCTAGAACAAAAGACCAAATTATAAGGCTTTAACTTGTCACTCTAAAGACCTCTAATTCTACAAACATTAAATTATATCTCACTATTTATTTGCACTCAATCATATGGACTACATTCTCATCCATATAATCTCATGTGATTCTATCACATTTGATTGAGACAATACCATCACAGATATTACATGTTCTCACAACAGATTTTAACATTCAAGTTGATCAAGTTTACATGTAAATGAAGAAAAAAGTAAAATAATCACAATATATTCTCACTCTACTCAATTATATATCCTACACATGCATACTAATTCATTGTAAGAGGGAAGAGTAAAGAAAACTACTCACTACACCTGGAGAAATAACATGTACTTTTCATTGAACAAGACTTTGAAACCATACAAATAAAGTACTAAATTCAAATCAAAATACAACGAAAATACTTATCTCTGATGGAAATTAAACTCTTCTTATATAGCAAAAGCAATCTCCTTACAATCCTCTCCAAGAATAAAGTGAAAAGAAAAGAAGAAATTCTCACTCTCTCTCTTTCTCTCTTTCTCTCTCACCTTGTCGCCCCACTTGGGGCTCACGCACAAGACTTCTTCTCCTCTTCAAATTAGTTCAAGAGTCCAAGAGTCCTTTTTAAAAACATTTTTAAGCCTTATTTATAATTTCCCAAGAAATTCTTAAGTGTCTCTTCAAAAATGTCCATATTCATTAAATCTTCCAAATGGCGCCTCAAGTGCCTCTTCAAAACTCCTTATAACCACCCTCAGATCCTTCTAGAAATTATCTTTTATTATTTCCAATGAATTCTCCAAGAGACACATGAAGTGTAAGCACCGCTTCAAAAATCATCCAAATCCGATGTATATTCTAGAAGATATGTTGAAAACTGTTTTTGGCGCTTAAGCGCCGATTTTGGGCTCTTAAGCACCCTCCTCTCTGTCTGGTGGTGCCTAAGTGTCATTTTGGGCACTTAAGCACCGAGCACAGGCACTTAAGTCCCTGGTTTCAGCTCGCATGGCTCTGGTGTGCCCCGGTTCGACCCAATTTGCTCCGGGTTGCTCCGTTATGGTCCATTTTTGTTCCTTTTTGCTCCAATCACTCCAAATTCTTCAATTTGATGTAACTACAACCAAAAACACAAGAAAACATACCTTTAAAGTGCAATCTTATTATAAAATTTAACATAAAAATAACACTTTTTTAGGCACATCAAACAAATCTTAATATTTTCAAACAATTCGAGCATTTCGAACAAATCAAATAATTCAAATAATTCGAACAATCAAACAATTTAAACCATTTAGATAATTCAAACAATACAAATATTTTAAACAATTCAAATTTTTTTCGAACAAATCAAACTGAATATGAACAACACCTTTAACAAACAATTTCAAACACGAGCTTATTTCAAACACAATTAAATTCAAACGAACTAAACAAGAACACAAGCTCTGTTCATTTGTGTTCGGTTCGTTTACAACCCTAAAGAAGCCTCCCAAGCACAAATCAAAAGCCGACAAAGTCCATAGTAACAAGATAACCTAGTCCAACCTAACTTTAGAAATTACAATCTAAAGGCAAGACTGTAAGACTAGGAGCACAGTTATAAGATAACATGTTGTGACACTAACTTGTGACTTACTAAAAAACCATTCATTTGCATATCTATAAAATCTTTCAAATCAGGGAAATGCAACCGATGAAAACAAAGAAAATAAACAAGACAAAAAAGGAATAAGATGAGATAATAAATTATATTCATTTCCTTAAAAATATCTACAAGTCTTTTTCTAAATACATAAATACCCATCAGCCCATCTTGGTCGTATGGTGTCAATAGTTCTTTAAAACAACAAAAAAGAACAAACATATACAAAAATCTAAACAGTTGTAGGCCCAGCATCGCTATCGGTCCCTTCCCCTCTGTGCTTATTCGCTTTATTGTCAACAAAATAGGTGAAGATGGAAGCAAAATTATCCATGTTGCCCGATGTCGGCACTATTTTTGGTGTGGGGTTTGC
>NW_018165076.1:352151-360473 GCF_001263595.1 Phalaenopsis equestris
GAAAATTTTGGTTTGGGAGCAGTTTCTGTTTAATTGGTTAGAATTGTTTTTTTCCATTGTCTATAGTTTGTTGTTTCAACTATTATTTGTTTTGTACTCCTTTAGTTTTAGTTCCTTTTTTCCCCCTTTTTTGTTAAGTTGTAACTTTTTTTCCTTGTGTTATGGTAAATTATTAACTTCGTACTTTTTTCTTTTCAATAAAGCGGAGTATGACCCTCATTTAAAAAAAAATAAAAAGGTATATACATTTTCTTTAATTCTTGTGTGTGTGTATGTGTGTAAGATGAACTCTTAAAGATTGAGGTGTCTTTCATGTTTAGATTTTTGTCAGAAACTTCAAAGTTAATCATGCTCACATGGGAGTTTTTCTAAAATAGGTGGCCTCCTTGGAAGTTTCTCCAATGGTACAAAAATTGTGATGGCATTAAGCCCAAGCTGAAAATATCTCGATGGGTGAGAGTTCGGGCTATAATAAAAATGATATTAGAGTGTTACAATAGGTGAAATATGACAGCTAAGTGTCATACAAACAAAATATTGTGCCATGGGAGTCACTTCTTGAACCCAAGAAGGGACAAAATCTTATTTGATGAGAGCCACCTCTAGTCATATCTACTTAGAAAATGATTTTGGATTAAGATCATTGATGAGAAGGTCAGTTACTTAAAATGAGAGAGAACCCTTCAAGTAGAATAAATTTAAACTCTTAAACATCGAGATATATTTTGGTGTAAAAATTGGAGTTTCATTGGGAACTCCACAGTTAAGCATGTTCACATGGGAGTATTCTTAGGATAGGTGACCACCTGGGAAGTTACACTAATGAGACAAAACCACATAACCATTAAGTCAGACTAGATAATAACTTAATGGGTGAGTGTTAAGGCTATACACATGAGATTGGTCGGGAGACTCGTCTAATAGTCTTTGACCAATCTTTATATATACATATATAGATCTATGCGCGTGTGTGTGTGTTAAAAGTTAAAATAATAATATTTTTTGATGAACTATGAAAATTTTAGGTGATATGAATGTTGATAATAAAGTTTAGGTGTTAGATATAAAAATACGTAGAAATTGGTTGGGACGTAATTGCCCCTTCTATTTACATATCCAACACCTAAACATTCATATTTACATTAATACCACTTAATTACTTGGCATCTCATTAAAAATACAATCATAAATATCCTTTTTAATCATAAAATACATATTTGCACGCATAAATTTATTAAATCAAAGTATTATAAATATAAATATAAAACTTTAAGCGTTATATATACATAAATACATAAAAATTATGCAGCATATAAAATTTTATATTTATATTTATAACACTTTAGTTTTATAATTCTATGCATAAAAAAAAAAAAAAAAAAAAAAAAAAAAAAAACATTTCACTTTTAGAAAAATAAATAAAAGTGATATTTTGTGACATTAAATATTTGAGTGTTATATGCAAAAATATATGTTTGGGCATTAGATATCTAAAGACATAGGCCTTGGTGGCATGTATGCAAATGGGGTGATAATCATGTGTAGTTATATTAATAAACATGTTGATTTATAAATATAAAATGAAATTTACACATGCATGTCATTTTGATTATTACTCCAATTGGTCAAGTGAGACTTTAAATAATGTGCATTAAAAAAAAACAATAATGTTCCCTTAGTTTACATATGACCTTGTGTTGAGCTATATAATCTTATGCTATCAAATTGAGTGAAACAAATGATTACTTGATAAATCATGCCAAAATTTATATCCAAATTGTTCTAAAAATTGTGCTCTTAACACGTATATGAGTTAATATGACACTATAAATCCTAAATAATTATAGGAGCATTGACATGCATACCACACAATTCTTATGCATTTACATAAACACAAACTTTAATATTCTTTGCCTCCTAATGCTACAAATAGTCATCACCATGGAAGCTTGCCAGTAAAAATAGCAGGGCCACAGTAGCTGAACAAGCCTTTCAGCTCAGGGCAACCTCCAGGATAGGGAACAGAACGATGAAATGGATCCCTTTTCAGCCGCTTGTAGTGAAGAGAGCCTGTACAGCCATAAGGATCGACCTGGAACTGAGCTCTGACAATGGCTTCCCCCGCCATGGCTGCGTCCTTTGAAGCAGCAGTCGTTGGAGTGCCGAAGAAGATGAATCTTTCTTCTGGGAATCGGATTGCAGATCGGTGCAGGCCGGAAAACCTCTCTTTTTTGAAATCGTAGCTTACAACCTGATATCAGAAAATCAAAAATACCAACTGTTTTCATCTAAGATGGGTTAAGAACAATAAATTATAAAAAGATTTACATACATAACACTCAATTCTTGTAAATTTACATATCTCACGGCTAAAGTTTGTATTTACACTTATAACGTCTTTGTATCATAAATATATGCATGAAAATGTTAAAAAAAAGATGATGATATTGATATTTTTGATGTGGTGTTAAAGATTTGAGTGGTATGGTATGTATGTAAATGCCCCAAAATGATAATCAAAATCAATATAATTATTTTGCGCATGAATGTATGATGCATTTGTTGGAGAAAAAGTAAGGAATTTCAAAGGATTGGATTCAAGCATTCGCCATACTCAAATAAAAACAAAAATCAATATAGTTTTTGCATATTATAAATTATCTTTTTGGGTTGTTTGACTGTATGTTCAGATTTATGGGGCTGTTTGGTAGAGCCTTTCTAATAGGTTTTAGGCTAAATCCAGACAAATAGTTAAATGTAAGGTAATCCAGCGATCCCTATCACCATTTTTATTCTTTGGACGCGAGAGCAGGAAAGAATCAGAGTCGGGCGCAAGTCCGCCTAATTGTCTCTTGCACCTTTGACCTTCCTTAGAAGATTTAGGATGATTTTGTTTGCAGCCTTCGCTTGTCCATTCATCCGAGAGTGATGCACGAATGCAAATTTCATGTTGATTTATTAACTTTGACAGAAATCTCTTACACCCGAATTAGCAAATTGGGTCCCATAATTAGTGATAAGTATTAAAAGAAAACCATACCCTCAAAAGATAGATGTCTATCCAAAGGATTGGATTCAAGCATTCGCCATACTCAAATTAAAAAAAATTCACTTCTATACAATTGGAAAAATAATCTATGGTGACCAAGGGAAATTTTTGCTGCTCTTTTGAGGAAGCAAACAGACAAAAGATATCAAGCCCCAGATGGAAAAGACTAGGAACTTACTATCAGTTGCAACTTTTGGGATGGTTACTGTTGTAATGGAGCATACTTCTGGTATTGTTCGCATCTCCTGCAAAATTCTTCGGCGTCATTCATTAAGGTCGGCCAGAAGTAGCCTTGCCTCTGAACCAGATGTGCAGAAGTTTTGCCACCAGAGTAGCTGCCACATTCGTCGGAATGAACCTCACAGAGGATTTCTTCCGCTTTATTTTCTTTCACACACCACAGGAGCAATAAATTGGTTCACCTTCGGAAAAGCTCATCTCTGATAATGAGGAATTGCGGGGCTTTGAATTTGAACCTTCTAGGGTCTATTACTTTTTCGAGGAGCTTTCTAATTTTTAAGTAAGGAATGTAGAGATCCACCCAACTCTTTGCGCCTTCGATTTTTTCGTTCATTGTTTCTAACTCCTCTATGGTCAGTTAAAAGAGACTTTGTGGTTTCTTTCTAGTCATTTATATGTTGCTCGGCCGATCTACTTTTAACTAGAACATCATCGACATAGACTTCAACATTTTTTTCATTTTTTCTCAAAGAATATTACATCTATAAGACGCTGGTAAGTAGCCCCAACGTTTTTTAGATCAAAGAACATTATAGTGTAACAATGCAATCTTTCACTCAGTGTCGGTCGAATGCATTTTGGTTTGGTATAGCCAGAAAAAGCGTCTAGGAAACTCATAACTGAATGTCCGACTACAAAATTCATCAGTGTGCCAATTTTCGGTAGGGGTAACCATCTTTGAGGCAAATCAACAACAACAATAACAACAAAGCCATAATCCCACTACATAGGGTTGGTTACATGAATCCTTTTTCTCCACTGCGTCCTATCAAATTTTCATTTAGTTCTAATAAATTAAGGTCATTTTTTATACACTAAGCCCAAGTCTTCCTAGGTCCACTTCTGTCTTTCTTAACATAAGTCGAATCTAAAACATCTACTCTCCTAATTGGATCATCAGATGGTCAATGTTTAATGTGCCCAAACCATCTAAGGCGACTCTCTCTAATTTTCTTCATCATTGGAGCTACACCAACCCTATCACGGATATATTCATTTCTCATTTTATCTCTAAGCTTTTCATTGTTTCTAACTCCTCTATGGTCGGTTAAAAAAGACTTTGTGGTTTCGTTTCTCCAAAGAAAATATTCTTTGGCTGAAGATTAACCACTTAATTTTCCTGCCTTCTTACATGTTCAATTCGAAAGTTTGCAACTTCTCCATCTCCGCCTTTGCTTTGTTCATCTGAAAGTGATGCACGAATGCAAATTTCATGTTGATTTATTGACTTTGACAGAAATCTCTTACACCTGAATTAGCAAATTGGGTCCCATAATCAGTGATAAGTATTAAAGGAAAACCATACCCTCAAAAAATAGATGTCTATCCAAATAAAACTACAGACGACTTCAACGTTAATTCAGGCGAGAGCTTTCACTTCTATACAATTGGAAAAATAATCTATGGTGACCAAGGGAAATTTTTGCTGCTCTTTTGAGGAAGCAAACAGACAAAAGATATCAAGCCCCAGATGGAAAAGACTAGGGACTTACTATCAGTTGCAACTTTTGGGATGGTTACTGTTGTAATGGAGCATACTTCTGGTATTGTTCGCATCTCCTGCAAAATTCTTCGGCATCATTCATTAAGGTCGGCCAGAAGTAGCCTTATCTTTGAACCAGATGTGCAGAAGTTTTGCCACCAGAATAGCTGTCACATTCGTCGGAATGAACCTCACAGAGGATTTCTTCCGCTTCATTTTCTTTCACACACCACAAGAGCAATGAATTGGTAGACCTTCGGAAAAGCTCATCTTTGATAATGAGGAATTGCGGGGCTTTGAATTTGAACCTTCTAGGGTCTGTTATTTTTCAAGGAGCTTTCTAGTTTTTAAGTAAGGAATGTAGAGATCCACCCAACTATTTGCGCCTTCGATTTTTTATTTCATTGTTTCTAACTCCTCTATGGTCGGTTAAAAGAAACTTTGTGGTTTATTTTCTCCAAAGAAAATATTCTTTGGCAGAAGATCAACCACTTAGTTTTCCTCCCTTCTTACATGTTCAATTCGAAAGTTTGCAAACTTCTCCATCTCCGCCTTCGCTTTGTTCAAGTATTTGACCATAAAGCCGTCAGGGGCTTCGATTTCTCCGTTGACTTGATTCACCACCAATTGATAATCTTACTTAACTAACAAATGTTGAACGCCAAGCGTAGTCCTGCTACTCACGCTTCATATTCAACCTGATTATTTGTAACCTCAAACTCGAGAGCGACCAAATGATAGAGATGCTCTCTAGTCGGATTGCTTAGAGTCATTTGATTTCTACACTCGCTTGACTGGAGGCTCCACCAACTTATAGATTCCAGGTTTGATTGCCAACTTCAACTCCTTTGCTCGGTTCAACATGTTCGGAGAATTCGTCTAGGAAGTCAGCCATAACTTGAGTCTTAATCGTTGTCCTGGGAATGTAACTGATAGCAACGAAGGCGAGGCTAATGACTGCTTCAGACTTTGGAAAGCTTGCTCATATTTGGTTGACCATTTGAATTTCTTAGCTTTCCTTGGTACTCTAAAGAAAACAACACATTTGCCACCAAACTTAGAGATGAACAAGCTGAGTGCTGCTATTTGACCAATTAATTTTTGCACTTCCTTGGTATTTTGAGGAGAAGGCATATTCAGGAATGCTTTTATTTTTTTTTGGATTGGCTTTTATACCTTCAGACGTCTGAAAGTATCTTAGGAACTTTCCGGTTGATGTTCCGAACATGCATTTTAATGGATTTAATTTCATATCATTCTTATGAGAGTCTGAAAGGTTTCTTTCTAGTCATTTATATGTTGCTCGGTCGATCAACTTTTAACTAGAAACATTTTTTTCCTTTTTACTCCAAGAATATTACATCTATAAGACGTTGGTAAGTAGCCCTAACATTTTTTAGATCAAAGAACATTATAGTGTAACAATGCAATCTTTCACTCAGTGTCGGTCGAATGCATTTTGATTTGGTATAGCCAGAAAAAGCGTCTACGAAACTCATAACTGAATGTCCGATTGTAAAATTCATTAGTGTGCCAATTCTCGGTAGGGGGTAACCATCTTTGAGGCAAATCAACAACAACAATAAGAACAAAACCATAATCCCACTACGTAGGGTTGGCTACATGAATCCTTTTTCTCCACTGCATCCTATCATATTTTCATTTAGTTCTAATAAATTATGGTTATTTTTTATAAACTAAGCCCAAGTCTTCCTAGGTCTACTTCTGCCTTTCTTAACATAAGTCGAATTTAAAACACTAAACATCTACTCCCCTAATTGGATCATCAAATGGTCGACGTTTAATGTGATCAAACCATCTAAGGCGACTCTCTCTAATTTTCTTCATCATTGGAGCTACACCAACCCTATCACAGATATATTCATTTCTCATTTTGTCTCTAAGCTTAAAGCCACTCCTCCATCTAAACATTCTCATTTCGGCAACACATAACTTAGTATTATGCTTCTCTTTTAAAGGCCAACATTCAGTGTCATAGAGCATTGCATGTTTCACCACCATTTTATAAAATTTTCCTTTCAATCTAAGCGGTACTTTTCTATCACACAAAAGGCTCGAAGCATTCCTCCACTTCAACCAACCAACTTGAATTCTACTATTAACATCTCCATCTATATCACCGTTGCTTTGAACAACATACCCTAGATATCTAAATCGTTCACACTTTTTAGTAATTTGATCACCGAAAGTTACACTTCTATCACGAGAGCTACTACTACTAAAATTACATTCCATGTATTCAGTTTTAGTTCTACTCAAATGAAGGCCTTTAAACTCCAAAGTAGACCTCCATAATTCAAGGTTTTCCTGGGCTTTTCCTCTCGTCTTATCCACGAGAAGGATTCATCAGCAAAGAGCATACACCAAGGTACATCCTCCTATAAATATTCAGTAAGACCCTCCATAACTAAAGCAAAAAGATATGCTTTAATTATGAGCTTAAAGTCGATCCCTGAGAAATAGTAAAATATTTGGTCAATCCTCTTTCAGTTCGAACACAAGTAACAACTCTAGTATATATATCTTTAATGTCTTGAATATAAGTCATATCAACACCTTTCTTCTCAAGAACTCTCCAAAGAATATCTCTTGGAACTTTATGTAAGCTTTTCTAAATCAATAAAAATCAAATGCATATCCTCCTTATCATCTTTGAACTTCTCCATTAAAACTCTCAATAAATGTATAGCTTCCATAGTAGACAAGCCCAGCATAAATATAAATTGACTATGAGAAATCTTTGTAGTGCATATACATACATATCGAACACCAACACTTTGCTTTTTACACTTATACCACCCAAATCTTTCACAGCGCACAAAAAATATCACCATCTTAACTCCAAAATGTTGAAATAAACTTTCATGCACGGTAAGGTGGTAAGAATGTGAAAAACGAAGCTTAGGTGTTAAATAGGTACTACATAGGAATTGAGTGGTATGTATGTAAATCTCCCATAAAACATTTAGTAGGTTAAAAGCCAATTATAAACAGAAATGCGATGGGAGTTACTGAAAACCCTAATTACCCTAACAAAACACGTATTAATGCCTTGCTGTTGCTTGGAACTATAAACGACATCTATTACTCTTGAAAAACATCAGCATATTCATGAAAATGCTCGCGTAACAAGATACCTCAGAAACTTCTTCACTGTCACAATGGTAAGGATCAAAAACATCAAATTCATCTTTTCAAACATTAACTCTCCTTTTATTTATTTATTTTTCATGCTGAGAACAATAATGAAGTTTAAGGTACTGATAGTAGTTTTTCGGTAATCTAAGGTTAAGTTTGGAATTGCAAGTCATTACAAAAGTACGAGATTTGGTTTCATGAAAAAACACGAAAAATATATAGTTATAATTCTTTAGTTTTGTTGAGTCTGTGAAGCTTTTATTGAAATTTCCTATCAAACGTATTGAGTCCGAGATCTTTAAATGGTTAATTGCTGCCAACCCTCTAGATAAATGAGCTTGAATCTCCGGTAGCTCCCAGTTTTCAGATTGAACATGTTCTTTACAAACCC
>NW_018165076.1:360573-369249 GCF_001263595.1 Phalaenopsis equestris
CCTCCATAATTCAAGTTTTTCTTCGGCTTTTCCTCTCCTCTTATCCACAAGAAGGATATCATCAGTAAAGAGCATACACCAAGGTACATCCTCCTATAAATGTCCAGTAAGACCCTCCATAACTAAAGCAAAAAGATATGGGCTTAAAGCCAATCTCCAATGTAATCCAATAGAAATAGTAAAATATTTGGTCAATCCTCCTTCAGTTTGAACACAAGTAACAACTCTAGCATACATATCTTTAATGTCTTGAATATAAACGATATTAACACCTTTTCTTTTCAAGAATTCTCCGAAGTGCTTCTCTTGAAACTTTATCAGAAGCTTTTTTTAATCAACATAAATTATATGTTGATCCTCCTTATTCTCTCTATACTTTTCCATCCAATTTCTCAATAAATGTCTAGCTTCCATTGTAGACTTGCCTGACATGAATCTAGACTGATTTTGAGAAATTTTTGTATCACATCGTAACCTATGTTCAGTTACTCTCTCTCTTATTCATCTATAATTTGCACTCTTGTGTATTTATTTTTTCTTAGAAATACGAACCAATAGACTCTTTCTCCACTTAGACAGCTTCTTTAGTTTTTAAAATAATATTAATAAATTTAATAAGTTAAGAAATTTTGAGATTTTCTCTTTTATTGGAATGTCATTAGATTGTACAACCTTTTCACAATTCATTTTCTTTAAATCCACATCAACTTCTTTTTTACTAATGTGATGGTGGAAATAAAAAATTTTGTTGTTATTTATAATATTACAACTATTAAAATTGATTGTATTTTCATGATCCTCATTAAAAAGTTTATCGAAATATCTCACACACCTATGTTGTATATTTTCATTTAAGAAAAATACTTTTCTTATCTCTTTGTTTGAATAATTTATATATATATATTTCATCATAATTAGTCTCTAATCTATTATAAAGATCATTAAAAATAGAATTCTTAGTATTACAAATTATTCTCTTAGACTTCAATTAGGCCATCTCATAGTTTTTCCAATTCTTTGAACCTTTACATTTAAACTAATTTTTATAAGAAACTTTTTATTTTAATCTTTTCTTGCACAATATTATTTCGCCACCATCTATTTTTATTCATAAGGGTTTTTCCTTTTGATCCTCCATGCATATTTTTTGTAAATTGCTTGATAGTATTCATTTTTTTATCCCACATAGTATTTAGTTTATTTATGAACATCCCAAATCTTAAGATATCAAGGTTTACTTATATAATTAATTTTATTGTCTTTTAAGTGCCATCATCTATTTATGAACATCCCAAATCTTAAGATATCAAGGTTTACTTATATAATTAATTTTATTGTCTTTTAAGTGCCATCATCTATTTCAAAAGTGACCTTAAACGGTCTCTTAGCATACTCAAATATATTTATTGACATATTTCCAAACGACTATGGCTGAGTTTTGTATAAAGAGCTTGCTTCCTTGAAAAAAAGCAAATTTAGCTTTGCAAAGAACAATACAAGAACTCACAGTAATATTCCGAGGATAAGAACCAGTAAGCTCTCGAAATCGGCAAACGCTAAAAAGAAGATTCTCAAAGCTGTCCCTTGCATGCTCTTCTGTGAGTGCTCTATTTTTCACATTATTTTCTTTCCCTGCACAACGTTAAACAACAGAAATTCAGAAAAGCAAATGTAACGTATCAAGTTTCCTAAAAACTCACTTATGATGCTATTATTAGACATTGTTCATTACATTTTTTCAAAGCTGTAAATTTTTTCCATGAGAATTGGAAAAATGAATTTGTATATGAGCAAAATACTATCAATCTACAAAAATATGCACAAATACCTAAAGATAAACAAAGCAGACTAATAGAACACATATTCTACAAGTAATTCCTTCTAGTAAGAAATGGTAAGAGCAAGGACTAGTCATTGCGTATTGTTAATGATATATCAGCACCATATAGATCAGGAAGAATGGAATGGAAAATTGATGAGGAAAACATAAACTACAAACATGCGGAATGGTTTTCATCATAAAATCAAAGTCCACTGATCTGCAAAACGAATCTTGCAATGTTCACCTTCCTATAATAATAGCATCACAAAGGCTCTCAAGTTGAGTAAATCAAAAGATTCAAAAAGGGTGGTGTGTCACAAGTCTAGTCTATAAGCTCCCTCCAGGACTTTAAACAGTATCAACTTACACAATCTATGGAGCATACAAATAAAAACCAGCCAAAGTATTAAGCTCCCTAATTATTCACCTCTCGCTAACAGTTCTAACCCAAGCTTCTAATCTTCTATCATGAGTACGGTCAGTTTGTATTCTCTCTAATCAAATAGGGCCATGCACGGTGCTATCTGTAGGGGGCATGTCAAAAGGATAAAAACTAAGGGATATTTACATACATAGCACACAATTTTCATGTATTTACATATCTCACAGATAAACTTTCATAATCACATATGACACTCAAATCTTTAATATCACATAGAAAATAGCACTATTAATACTTGATAAAAGTTAGATACACACATTTTATGCACAAGTTTAAAGCATCGAAGTGCTATGCATGTAAATATGGAAGTTTAAGTGTGAGATACGTAAATACATAAGAATTACGTGCCACGTATTTAAATTTTCCTATAAATTAAATGAAATGTCCGCTAAAATCAAGTTGGGAATGTGGATTGGAATATGTTCAGCTGAGATTCACCCAAAGGTCAAAGTTCACTTCGATAGCAATGAATGTTAGCATGGGGAATAATTCGTCTTATAGTTTATGAGTTTAGGGTTAGGTAGAAAGTTGAAACCACACCTAAGTAATTGACGGAATGTTTATGACACAATCTTCTATACTTGGACCAGTTCGGTCCAGGATTCCTAAGGATCGGCTAACCCTCTAGTCATCATAGGAGTGTTGCCCAACTGGAGTGGGGCCGACTCCTAGTTATCTAGAATTATATATGTGCTTTGTTAGTGTTTAGGGTTCAGTTTTGTTTGATTTACTTTGAGATGGCTGTCGGCGTCTCTTTTTCCCTCTACGGGTTGTATCCTAAGGTTCTAAGTGATGTTCCGGTCGTATCTTGATCCCTGTGTGGTGTTTATCCTTCCTAAACCTATCCCCATCCTTTCCCGCATCGACTACCTTTACCCTCGCTTCATTTCCCTTGCTGAGATTAGAATATGCTCAACTACGATTCACCCAAAGTTCAAAGTCCCCTTCGATAGAAATGAATGTTAGCATGGGGAATAATTCCTCATAGGGTGCAGGGTTAGCTAGAAAGTTAAAACCACACCAAAGTAATTAAAGGAATGTTTATGGCGCGGGCATCTGCAACTGGATTGGTTCGGTCCAGGGTTCCTGAGGGCTGACTGGCCTTCTAGTCATCTTGGGAGTGCCACCCAATTGGAGAGGGCCCACTCTTAGTTATCTAGAACTATATATGTGTTTTGTTGGCTTTTAGGGTTTAATATTTGTGTGATTTATTTTGATACAATTGTCGACATATCTTTTTCCTTCAACGGGTTGTATCCTAGGATGCTGAGTAATGCTTCGATTATATCTCCGTTTCCACATGGTATTTATCCTTCCTATACCTTTCTTTATCCTTTCCCACATCGACACCTTCACCCTCACTGTTTTCCCCTTGCTGCCACCACCCCGAAAACAGCAAGGCAATTGTTTCTCCCCTCCACCCCCTTCCAACTTGCTAGTGGCCTCCATGCCAGCACCACAGCCGATATCACCTACGCCCTACATCCAACCCTAGTTCTAATGTTGTGTTGTTTTGTTGCAATTTCTGATTTCCCTACTGTTTATTGTAATTCCTGATTTTGAATTTAGTAATAATATTTATTTTTCCTTTAGTGTTTGTTAAATTTTGATATTTGTTTATTATGAGAACTTAATAGATGAAAAAATGAACATTCATCGTTAAGAGCTCCTCTTTCGTGGATGAAAAACCACACAATGAACCACTTAATCAATGGTGCCTTATTAATATACATCAGATTTTGTTGTTTTGTTGCAATTTCTGATTTCCCTACTGTTTATCGTAATTCCTGATTTTGAATTCAGTAATAATATTTATTTTTCCTTTAGTGTTTGTTAAATTTTGATATTTGTTTATTATGAGAACTTAATAGATGAAAAAATGAACATTCATCGTTAAGAGCTCCTCTTTCGTGGATGAAAAGCCACACAATGAACCACTTAATCAATGGTGCCTTATTAATATACATCAGATTTTGTTGTTTTGTTGTAATTTCTGATTTCCCTACTGTTTATCGTAATTCCTGATTTTGAATTCAGTAATAATATTTATTTTTCCTTTAGTGTTTATTAAATTTTGATATTTGTTTATTATGAGAACTTGATAGACGAAAAAATGAACATTCATCATTAAAAGCTCCTCTATCATGGATGAAAGGCCACACAATGAACCACTTAAATTGTTGTTTTTTTCTTTTCTTGCTCTCACTCTCCTTACTCTCTCTTTCCTCTTTCTCTCTCTTCTCTAAACCCCATGAACTTTAGGACTCCAAAATCTCATTGTTCACATTTGGTGCCTTATTAAGATACATCAGATTTTGTTGCTTTCGAGCGAAGCTTTAATTGACAAGGAGCAAAGGTGATCAGGCTAAACTCGTTATATCAATCAATTTTGCTATTTTTTCTTTTTAAAGAAGTTTTCTTACAGACATCTACTATCTAGCAAAACCACCTAAAGTAAGAGAAACTAAAGAAACAGCTGTAGAGTCCTTATTTTATATGAAGCCCATGATTTGGATGACATTGAAGAACTGTTTTCAATAAGAGAGATCAGTGAAGATAGAGATGGTTATCGGGAGCTTTATTCAAGCCTTTATATCTTGAGTTGAAATGCCTCACCAAGGCCAAGAATTTTCAAGGAAATCATTCTAGAACGAAAAAAATCAAAGGCAATATTGTTCAGGAAGATGCACAAAGCATCATAGAAGAAATTTAAAGATGTTCTAAATCCTCATTTCAACGTCTAATTTTGATATAAAATGAATTTAAAATGATGAAAAACTAATGTGGGCAGCTTGTATGTAAAGATAAAATAAAAGCCACATGTGTGCCTCAAATTGAGATGCCAAGGATAAAAATTAAATAAATAATCAAGGCGATTCCGCCTTACAATACAAATTAGAATACACTCAACTAAAATCTGCTCACATATCAAAGTTCACTCTAATAGCATCAAATTCACTCTTCAACATAGGCAATCATTACCCTTGGCTAGAAACTAAGAAAAACACCAAATTGATTGATGAGATTTTTAATATGAGAAACAATTCGATTAGAAGATAGCAATCATGTATAAATAGATGACCATTAACCGCATCCATTCAATGTTTAAAATAAACATCCAAGAATAATAAATGGGTTCAAATTTACTAAGGAAAATAGTTTTATAGTCTTTATTATTCCTTTTGAGGCATGGATAGAGAAGGGGCCAGCCTCAAAGACAAGGAATATTTTTCTAGCATTTCAAGAACACTTTAATTATTGTGTTTATTCTCCTCATTCTGTCTCACTTATTCTCAATAGGACATCTCTATTGATTCTCTAAAAATGTATAAAAATATTTTCAAGTCACTTAATCTAGCAAGCTAATGAAACATGTTATAAATTTCACTTGAAAAAAAAAATAGTGTTGCCTATGAATTGAAGATTAAGAGGTCTAGGGCCAACCTATTATGATGAAACATTGATTTAGCATTAAAATTTCTCACCTCAATTATGGCTACCTTTTCATAGAAATGATAATTTTTAGCTTGATGCAAGGAAAACTTGTAATTCTGAGGAAAATTTGTAACAAACCAAGTGCAATATTTATGAGCATGGAGCTACAAAAGGCTGTGCAAAATCACTATAGGCAGTTATTAGCATGTCATTATAATGAGCTTACAAAACTTGTTACTTGTAAGAGAAACCATATCAAAAGAAAAAAGTAAACAGCAGGACCATGAACTCCATCTTAATAGCTATCTTATAAGAATCAATCAACAGGTTTTATTGGTTCCTCAGAAGAAGAATATTCAAAACTGACTTCTCTCTCTATAAAGTAGGAGCAGCAACAGCAATCAGGAATACATGCATGGATATGAAGTTAGAAGTTTTTAATTCATTCGGCACTAAATGCACAAATTTATACAACTATACTCGGAGAAATTAGAAAATAACCTCAAACAGGCAATCTTATCGTTTACCTATATTTGTTGCAGAAACATGAATAGTTCATTTATAGCATATTTTTTTCATACTAAACACAAAATTATTTCTCAAATTAACCATAAATTTTAAAATAAATTAGAGAAGCCCGATGATAAAACAAGAAGAAGTCAGATAATTTACCAAACCACCCTTCTGCTTCTGCAACACCCCAGTAACTTTGTGCCTCGCCCCGAGGTCCAGCATCTTTACGAGTTTCCCCACCACTAAACAAAAGAAGAGCACTCTCATCTTGAGCTGCAATCTCCACTCCCTCCTTAATATGAGCAACGAAAGTAGAAGCTTGGCCTGGATTTCTTTGATAAGGCTCCAAGAACCATGAGTCTTCCCTATCAAACTTTCCACAGCTCCTACTAATGTAAATAGAATGTCCGGCTACCATAACAAGATTATGCAAATTCTTCAAAGGATAAAAATCAGAAGCTAAACTTAATTTGTCATTTTGGTTCTTCATCAACCGTAAACTATTTTCATACATTGACAGAACAATCAACACAGCCACACCAAATATTAAAGAGGCAATAAAAATTGCAAGGGAGTGCAGCTTATAGAAAAAGCTGATTTGGTTTCCAATAGATTTGATCATTCTGATAAATCTGGACACCGAACTTTTTGGCTTTCTGTGTTTTCTAAAGTTTCCAGATTCCAAATCAATGTCCCCTCTGGAATAAGCATGCGAGGGCTTGGGGCTTCCTGGCCCAAATGTGTGGTTGTTCATGATTTCATTGAACTACTCTGTGCAGCTGAAGAAAGAAATCAAGCATAACCATAGTTATAATTTTGGAACAAAAAATGAATTTCACTAGAAACGATACTCTTCAAGAAAAGATGTCAAGCTTAATGAAAATCCAAGCAAGATCCAAATTATATGAAGTTTCAAAGGGAGCGAAAAGCCTAGTCTTGAGGTGGTGCCCGCTAATAAAATAGATTCAGAGCAAGAAATTCAATCACTCTGTAAACAGAAAGCCTGCATTCAGAGCGCCTCAAGATCAGCAGAAGGAACAAGTTTCTCAACAAACCCGCACTAAACTGAAGTCCGAAGATGCCCAGAAAATCTGCGAAAAAAATACGTGGAAATATCAAAATAGTTAGCTCTAGAGTAAAACCAACGAAAAAACTCCACAGGAATATTGATAAGTAACAAAATGCTGCAAAATTGACCAAATCCGTTGAAAATTATAAGATAAATTGAAACGAAAAGGAGAACAGATTAGGATTTAGGGTTCAGGAAAGTAACCTTCATGCTTGATGTCAGAATAATCGAGCTGGGAATCAGGATTCCGATACCAGGGTAGGTATATGAGAAATGCGGGAAGATCACGAGTAAAAGCTTCGAAATGGGTGAAATTTTGCCCCTTCGGGCCTCACTGCTTATAAGTGCGGCCTTTTGTTTCGCAGATTATCTGAAAACTGCGTTTTGTTGCGTTTCCGTAAAATGCCATTAAATTATTAAATTCATACAGCTGGTTGATTTGTGAATACTGATTTATGATGAAGACGGTGAGAGGGTGTAGAAAGTGTCGAATTGAGCAATCTCAAAGTTTTACTTGTGATTAACTTCTTAAAAAATACTCTTATTTGTGTTTACTCATGAACATGTTGAGCGCAAAATATTTATTTATCTGTTTCTTTTGCTTGGCGAGTTCAGCACGAGTTCTTCGTGGGTGATGATGTTTTTTTGACGAAAAAATCTTACATGTGGAGTCTGATATGTTGAGCCCAAAATATTTATTCATGTCTGTTTCTTTTGCTTAGCAAGCCGAACACTAAAACGAGTTGTTCGCGAACAATAAGGTCTTTTTGAAGAAATAATCATACATACAGAGCCTGACATGTTGAGTGCAAAATATTTATTCATGTATGTTTCTTTTGCTTAGCGAGCCGAACACGAGTTGCTCACAAACAATGAGGTCTTTTTGACGAAAAAATATTATATACGGAGTCCCGATACAGCTTTGCATCTGAACTCTAATAAAATCTTGTCACGTGTATTTGATTGAGTCCACCTAAAAAATGATGAAAAATTGATTATTGTGGTGTTATTGCAAAACAACTCCAACCGCAATACCACCAGTACCGTAGTTTCGCTTCAATAACCTCGCAAAACAACTCCAACAATGCCACAATAACACCACAATAACATAGGATAACACCGTCCGGAGGACCACACAAATAACATTGCGGTAACACCACAATAACCTCTGCAAAATAACTCTAATAACACTACAATAATAATGCAATAACACCCGTGAACAACGGCAACAACATCTCCCAGAGGATCACGCAAATAAGACCGCGGTTTATTGGGGTGTTATTGGCGTCTTTTCTTCTTCTTTTTTAGGTAGGATATGGGCTAAAATTAAATCTTATTATTTATATTAAAATTATTCATTTAAACACAATTTAATATATTTTTATTCTATTTTTT
>NW_018165076.1:370521-376920 GCF_001263595.1 Phalaenopsis equestris
AAAAGATATATGAATTTACTATTCTTTGTTGTTTTATTGCTCTTCACCTCTCTCTCTCTCTCTCTCTCTCTCTCTCTCTCTCTCTCTCTCTCTCTCTCTCTCTCTCTCTCTCTCTCTCTCTCTCTCTCTCTCTCTCTCTCTCTCTCTCTCTCTCTCTCTTTCTCTCTCTCGCATCCTTTAGTGCTTCATTCCTTAGGCAGGTCATCCTTACATATTTGGATTCAACATCCTAAAAGGTGCGATGAGCGTGAAGTCATGTTGTCAACAAGAAGAATAGCACAACAATCACAGAGAAAAGAGAATGACCAAAGAGAAGTAGCTAACATAGCTCTCTTACGAGATAACATGGAGGAACGTATGCATAGCGGAATGCGAAAGATGAGAGCTCAAATTATGAAGCAGGTGTGGGGTCAAATCATCAAAGTTCTGAGGGTCATCACAGCCCTGACAGGAAATCAGTTCTAACAAGAGCAAAACCAACTACAGGAGGTGTCACCGACACACAACAATAGGAGGGTGAACCACGGTCTTGAGGGGCTACTGACTCGCAGCACTAAGAAAGTGCAGGATCCACACAGGTGGAAATGCAACATGTAGGGCGTACTAAGGCACGATGTCAGCTAGAGAACACTTTCTCCCTCAAAAATCTATGGAGTGAAGCCCCCAAAAAAATTCAAACTACGAGCCTTGAATGCTTACAAGGGACGATTAGACCCAATGACTATATCACCACAGTTGTGTTGTTAATGTGCCTACTTAAAATCTCAAACACGTTCAAGTGCCATCTATCTTTTCACCACTTTAAGGTTGTGAGCCTTGAAGTGGTTCCAAGCATTTTCGGTCGGGTGCATCAACAACTTTGCTAATTTCAAGAGATTATTTTTTAGTGCAGTTCACCAACACTCAAAGACACACTAAGAGCATGCAATCCTTGTGGCAACTCAAGCAAGGTGAGCACGGGAGTCTATGCAGATTCATCGCACAATTCAATAGGGAAACGACGGAGGTGAAAGACCTCAAATTCAGCACAAGCATTAAGTTTCAAGAGGTTTTCCTACGACCTTAACATTAAGGAACACCATGACTTGTCGAGTTGTTGGAAAAGGCCAACGAGCACATGCTAGCAAAAGAAAGTATCCTCAAATGAAAATCAAAAGGGTTCCATGCCCAGAAGAGTGCTCTCCCTGGCAATGGGTCAAAACCAAGGGAAGAATACAGACCTTCAACATCGTTTTGAAGGTGATAAGTCCTCTTGCGATGGCGAAAGGATCGAATGATACGACCAACAAGATGGCCAATCAAAGAATCAGGACTCATGACAAGCCTGGTACTATGAGAGGCTGACATAGCATTTTAAAGAGTTGTACAAAGATTATGAGGGCGTGTGAGCTACCTCTTTGAGGGTGTCAATGGTAGAAATCATGATCATCATCTAGAACAAAGAGTATTTCAAGGAACTTGCACTGATGAAAGCAGGAGGTTTTTTCCGAGATGCGAGGAAGTATTGTAAGTTTTACTGTGATCATAGACACGACACAGGGGAATGTAGGCATTGCCTGAGTCTCTTTAAAGAGTTTATCAAAATGGGAAAACTACATAAATTCATGGCTTAGGGGCACTCAAGTCAGAGACATGAGAAGAAGTTAACGCTAGACACCCCACCAGAACCCATCCAGATGAATGTCGTCCTGTCACCAGGATAGTTCAAGCTATCCTCAAAGAGGAGCTTCTAGAAGAGGACTAGGGCGAGAAAGTTGTGAAACCTTGTCTCCATGTAGAGGAGAGGAAGTTGTCCCCTCATCACGTTCACAGACAATGATCTTCCTTTTGGAGAAAACCGTACGATGAGGCTATAGTCATCATGGGGATAATTAGTAATTTTTAAGTTTAGAGTATCCTCATCAACACTGGCAGCTCTGTGAAAATTTTGTTTAAGTCAGTGTTCAATAAGCTTAATCATCAGGTTGGTCTGTTGATAGAGAAGGTCGGCCCACTTTTTGATTTTTAAGGTGAAAGGAAGGAGACATTGAGCGTAATGCCATTGGTGATCACCTAAGGTGAAGGAAAGAAATACTTCACAAAGACAAAAGTTTTCCTGGTCGTGGATTCGCCTCGAACCTACAATGCTATTTTTGGTCACCTACTGCTAAACCGTTTCAAAGCTGTGGTGTCTACTTACCACGTAGCAGTAATGTTTCCGGGAGATGGTGAAATAATTACTATCAAAGGAGATTTGGAGTTTTCCCGAGTCTGCTATTTCTGGGCAGTTGAGAGTGTAGAACAGGAGCCACTTGACTGCAGAACTGGAAGAAGGGTGGCAGTGAAAATAGTCAGGCCACCTGGAAGAACCCAGTCGGTGAACAAGAACCCGATAAATCTTTTTTAATAAGTGCCAATGTTGATGCAGGGTGTCGGGAGCTTCTAATTCAAAAGCTTCGGGACCACTATGACGTATTTTTCTGGTCCTCAGTGGAGATTCTTGGCATATTGACTGATGTTGCCTATCATAGATTGAAAGTGAGATCCACGATCTGGCCGATCAAGCATAAGACAGAGAACTCAGTGATCACACAACTGGACACATCAAGGAGGAGATGTTGAAGCTACAGGAGGTGGGGTACATCTCACAGGTGCAATACCACCTAAATTTCAAAAAAAGTCATGGTCCAAAGAGCCAATAGGAAGTGGAGGTGTGTGTCGACTTCATTAACTTAAATACCACCTACCCGAAGGATTGCTAAACATTGTCGAGGATTAATGCCCTGGTGAATGCAGTCGTATGATACTTAGTGACAAGCTTCCTAGACACTTTATTTGGTTATCACTAGATCAAGATGCACTCGATGGATACTAAAAAAGACCGCCTTCATTACTGCTGAGGGAGTGTTCTGTTACAATGTAATGCCCTTTGGGCTTACGAACACTGGGACAATGTACTAGTATTTAATGAAAGTAATTTTTAAAAAATAGAAATGAAAGAGCATTAAAGTCTCTGTCAAAGATGTGCTTGTGAAATGTTGAATGACAAAACAACATATAAAGGACAAAAAAAAAACTTTCTAAACCTTAATTTGGAGCATCAACCGACCTGTTCTTAAGCTACCATCTAACCTTCGAAGGTATAAAAGTGAATCCTGACAAAATCCAAGGGTTGATTAACATGCCGCTCACGTGGATTACCAGAGAAGTTCAAAAATTAACAGAGCAGATCTTAGATTTGAGTCGTTTCATTTTGAGATCAAACGACAAACACGCGACATTTTTCAAAACTATTTGAACCAAAATTTTTTGGCGAATGAATGAATGCCACCAAGCTTTTCAGAACCTCAAGGATTCCTTAGCTTCACCATCACTCCTTCAAAGCCCAAAGGCAAGTAGAGATGTGTCTCTATACTTGGGGGTGGGGGCTGAGGCCATATGTTTTCTATTGGCTCAGGAGGAATTGAGAAGGCAATTCATGATCTACTACAATAGTCACGTTCTCTGAGGGGCGGAGTTCAGGTGCCCAATTATGGAAAAAATAGCCTTTGCTCTTATTGTGTATGCTCACATGTTACGACCCTACTTTCAGACACATCCCATCTATGTGATTACAGATCATCCGTTGAAGTCGGTGTTCACCCATCTAGAACATTCCAGTTGGTTACTCAAGTGGGGGAGTAGAACTACAAGAGTTCAATATCAGTTATGTTCCATGGCGGCCATAAAAGCTTAGTTGGTCGCAGGCTTCCTGACATATTTCTTGGGGCAGGGGAACCAAGTTGAAGAAAGTTATGGCAAATGACATGAGTGGGTGTTGTACATAGATGAAGCCTCAAATAGGATTGAAGCATAGCTTAGGCTTGCTCTGAGCAGCCTTGCGAGAGAACATGTGTAACATTCAATGAAGATAGAATTCAAGGTGATAAACAATCAGGTAGAATACGAAGTTCTGATTGCCAGCCCATGCCTAACTTATGAGATGGGCGTCTGGATCCTTGTTGCAAAATTAGACTTGCAACTTGTGGCGAACCAAATAAATAGGGAGTTTAAATCCAGAGGTGGTGATGAAGTACCTTAACAAAAGCCAAGGTAAAGATCTGGAAATTTGCTCAGTTTCAAATCAAACACATCGACAGAGAATAAATTGATGTGGTTGATTTGCTAACCCTACGAATTTTCTTGAGAAATGGAGAACCACATATACTTTGCTAGCCAGTCATCAAAGAGCCCCAAATTATGATGGTGGAGGGCGACAAGTCAAAAATCGGATGGACCCATACGCCAAATATTTATAAATGGTAGATGTCTTAGAGGAGGTCACAAGTCCTCAGAGATTTAAGTGCAAAACTACATAATATTTATTTATTGAGGGAACACTCTTCTAGAAATAAGCAATTCAATGTACCTAAGATGCATAAAAAGAAAGCGAGATGGAGGAAATCCTTTAGGATATCCACCAGGGGAATGTGGGAGCCATTTTGGAGGAAAGATGTTGGCGCATCGAGTACAACTGTAGGGATATTTTTAGTTGACATTATTGAAGGATGCCAAAGTATTCTCTAGGAATGCGAGCAATGCCAAAAATATGATCCACTACAGCATCAGCTGAATCACAAATTGCAACCGATCACCAGTTTGTGGCCCTTCACCATCTGGTTCAAGATATTTTGGGACCATTCCCACCTTCGAAAGGACAACATCGCTTTCTTCTAGTGACAATTGATTACTTTTCAAATTGGATTGAGGTCATAGCCTTGCCCATACCAAATAATAAGCCTCAAATTTCATTGGTTTATGACTCGTGTGCCAATGGGCAGGTCGAGGTGACTAATGAAATCATCCTTAGCTTGTAAAGAAAGAAGGTGAAGGGTGCAAAAGCGAGTTGGACATAGGCCCTCCCATCCTTTCTATGGGCTGTCCACACAACCCTGTCACCTGCAACTAGACAAAATCCAACTAGTACATTCAAGAAAAGGTCATTTCTCCTAGAGACTTAGTGCTAAAGAAGATCGATCTTGTGGTGCGAGGACAGGCAGTAGGCTGGACCAAATGTGGAGCAGGATCATCAACCGCTATAAGGTACCTATGGCATACAAGCTAACGACTCATGCAGGGAATGAGGTCTCCCGGACTTGGAGTGAAGATGAAATCGAGAGAAATTTTCTATAAATTTCAGTTCTATTCCAAATGAGCTACCTTGAATAAAAAATACTTCCTTACTATGTTCCACATAATGAGATTCTCTTATACTATTCAAATGAAAATGTGTATTAAATTATTGAACGCTACCTTAATTGAAAATCCAAAACTTTCAGGTTAGAAAAAAGCTTAGAGAACTGGGGAAGAGAAGGGAATCAATAATACGTCTAACACATGGCTTGAGAAATGAAGAACAGTGAACCGTGGTGCCAAGATTACCCGATCCAGCTTGAGACATGAAGAAGGCCAGCCATGACACCGAGATCACCTGGTTGAGCACAAAATGAAGAATCACAGACCGTGCTGCCAAGATCATCAAATCCGGCTTGAGACATGAAGATAACCAGCCATTGCGACAAGGTCGCTTTGCTAAGCACCAAATGAAGAACAGCAGACCGCGATGTCAAGATCGCTCGGTTAAGCCCGATACATGAAGATAGTCAGCCATGGAGCCAAGATAGCTCAGTCCAACCTGAGACATGAATAGCCAGTCGTGGTACCAAGAACGATGAACTGTGGGAGAAAGAACACCTGATCCAACCCAAGATAGACTGTGGTGCCAGGATCTCCTGGTCCAGCCTAAGACATGAAGACAGCCAGCCGTGGCACCAAGATCATTCGACTGAGCAGTAAATGAAGAATAGTGGACCACAGTGTCAAGATTTCTTAGTCCAGCTGTCAGCATTATTTTGGGGTGTTGGTTTATGGGGGGTGTTGCCCGTAAGAAGCTGTCGGTCACCGGAATCAAAATCCCGTTGCCCGCTTCGGAAGGACGTTGAAGTATGAAATCAAACTGACCCCATATTTTTCATAGTTTTAAAATGAAAGAGCACTGTACCTTAAATCCTGTATCTATCCCGGAGGATGAACACAAAACTTGAGGATGAGGCTCGATCAAATAAACTAAGGAAAGTATGACGTCTGTTTGGTCTGCGAAACCTTTGTATTTGCCGACAAGTTTCCCTATGGGATTAAATAGGGTTTATATTAAGATGGGTTCGGACATGCTTCCTATAAGGGCAAGCCCCTATAGTTAATTACATCTTAAATGACCAAAGTCACCTAAGAAGACTCTCGATAAAAATCAGAAAATATTATCTTCAAGGAATTTCAAAGGGTACGACTCTTCAACGAAATTGGATGTAGAAGTGTGAAAGGGGATTGGTTCAAATTTGGAACATTTTATTGTAGAATCCAAAGGACGAAGAACTAGGGGAT
>NW_018165076.1:377912-389620 GCF_001263595.1 Phalaenopsis equestris
AACCCCTTCCTTCAATATTCCTCATTGTAGATGGGTCGATGTTGCTTCCCCAATATTTTATCTTATGCATATTCTATTATTGTATTTTGTTCAAATGTTGATAAATTCCTATAACATACATCTGAATAATGGAACCATCTCGATTGGGCTAAGCCCTTTGATTTTTTCCCTTTTGAGTTATTCATGTAAAAATTCCCGATGTCCCCTCTATCAGCTCTTTTTATTTGTGTACATATTTTGGATTTTCATACAATACTACGACATTAATATAACTCCACTACAGTGAATTCTCTGGCACTCGATATGAAATAAAGCATATCATTATTTTACGAGTGTTATTTATTCTTATACATGCATGACAATAAATAAAATTAATGTTCTTAAAAAGCACAAATCTTATATGAAAAGCAATCTGTTGATTTATTTCTCATGAACAATTTGCAAATAATCTTTATAGGATATTTTCTATTTGCTTTCAGTTTTATGTAGTCTTCAATTAAAGAAAATAGTAGATAAAAAATAATAAGGAGATGAAAATGATGATATTGAATTGAACTTGATTAACATGTTAGTTTGGTTGAATAGAAATTGAGAGAAAATATTTTAAGTTAAACAATACTCTATCTAGTACTATGTTTGCTTTTAGGACAAAATGATGTTGTTGTCCAATAAAACATGAAAAGAATGACACCCGTACCTTGCAATGGCAATTATTACCCCTTCTGGATACTTTATTTTATTTTACTCGAATAACTCAACACATTCACATCATTGTCCATAAATTCTCCCTTATTGACTTAATTTTCATCGAACATGAAAAGAATGACACCCGTACCTTGCAATGGCGATGATTACCCCTTCTGGATACTTTATTTTATTTTACTAGAATAACTCAACACATTCACATCATTGTTCATAAATTCTCCCTTATTGACTTAATTTTCATCTTATAGTCATATGGGTGCCTCTTTAACTTATAAAGCTTGTTGATGCACTCATTCGTTTTCTTCTTTAGTCTTTCCAACTCATTGTATTTTGCTTTTATTTTATGAATCTTCACTATAGATTCTTATAGCACCATCTTGGATATCTTTCGACTTATTTTCATCTCAATAATAGATAAGGCAAGATGAAGAGTTGGCAATCCATGAATCCACTTTTTGCTTGTTGACAACATCTCTAAAAAATGTAACTTATAGATTATGCATGTCTGTGATTTTCTTAATTGTATTATATTTCTCTCTAATCTCATCACTGTCATATAAATATTAAACTTTTGCGTCTATTATTGAGTGCATCATCAATAATTAGGGAAGATTTAATACCTCTCCTTAATTTAGTCCTTATTTCATTTTTTGTTTTCATTTTCTTCAAAATTTTCACAAGTTTCTTCTTCAGCAGCCTATGACTTGGGCTTCTAAGCCCAATATGCTTCTAATCATCAATTTCTTATTCTATCAATTGTATCAATATGGCTCATTTTGATAAGCATGATATCATATTTTCATATTTGACTATAAGTTTTATTTGAAGGATGGAAGCATTACTTCTTGGTATTCACTCATCTCCATTCTCATGAGTCCTATTTTGATTCTAATTAGGAGCTAGTCCCTTCTTTTCATATAGTTAAATGTCATCTAAAATTTCTCCCGAGGACATGCATACTGCCCTCTCTCAATTGTCCTGCACATTGGGACTTTAATACCATTATGTGTGAAGTTAAGCACACTCTGAATTTAAGGCTCAAGAATATATTCACAATGCATATCTCCATAGGATATGATGGTTGATGCCACCACAATGGTACATGTTCTACTTAAGATGATTATTAATTCTCATAATCAGTATTCTAATACATATCATCCTCTCACTATTGAAATTAGTAGAATTTATGACACCCACTTATTCTTTATTGGCTAATAGTTATAAATCCACCAACTTTTTCTTTCAATGAGACAATTGGATCCTTGCCCTTTCGAATCATAAATTCATAAAACCCTGACCTTTGAATATCTTTATGCCTTAAGAAATTTATAATTAATTGCTAAATTTGTAGAATGTGTTTGTCCAAAAAGCTTGCTATGACTATCAACAAATCTAATTTGCACTAACTTTGACCACTCAAAAGAGTCTTGAAAAGTTTTCAATATGCCTCTTAAGTGATTAATATAAGTTCAACTGAACTCAAATCACATAATTTTAAACACGTTAAATTAATCACATTGAATCATAATGTCTTGATGATAATTTTTATCATATTAAATAAATGGAATTTTTTCATGCAAGAAGCACCAAATTTTAAAAATTATACATATGGAACACAAAAATATAATATTATAGAGAAGGAATGCAAAACTCCTCTATTTAACTTATTCAAACTCTATTTCACTCTGTATTCACACTTTCAGTCTCTGCGATGGAAAGAAACTTCTTTAGCTGATTTTAGAGCTAGTTGGGAAGACATTGACTTGATTGCAACATATACAAACATCTCAAAGTGCATCATTCTCCTCTGCTCCACTACGTGATTGCAGTGTATATAGACCTATGAAACTATCATTTTTCTCCTCCTTATGTTCTGCTTGAGCTAGTTTGGAAAGCAACAACATGATCACGACATACATAACTTACACTCATCTCCGCTCGTACCTCAAAGCATTGAGGAAGGTAAGCCTCGTCTTTCTTCTCCTCTCTTTTCCAAATTGCAATTTACTGAACTCTAGATTTAGGTAAAAACATAGGAAAATTGGGATGCAATAATCACTAGGTTTTTATGCTATTTTAGAAAATTTTGGTCAAATCCTACTCAAAAAGTGTTATAAAATATCCCCTTAAAATTTTGTTTCCCATTTTCAAATCATATTTGATTTTGCTTAACCATAGTTTTTTTATGACCCTAATTTAATTACTATTTTAATTTTTAGATTGGTGGTTTGAACTAATGGTAACTAATTGAAAATAAACTTCTCATGAAAATGCTTTGATCTTGATGGTCTTTAAAAATATAATTTATTGAGTCTCAAGCTACCCACTAACTATTAATTTCAGCACTTTATAGTAGTATAAATGTGATTAGATTTAGAAAATGGATAACTTTATAAATATTAAGTACATACTCAACAAAGAAATTGAAGGGATATTTTGATAGTGTTGTGTTATAAATACCATGATTGTATTTAGTTGCATCAAAGAATGACTAGTCGGGCAATTTCCCAGCTAGTCCTTATCATTATTTATAGCAAAGTTACTCAAACTGTCCATGAAAACCCTGCAAGTGAGCAACTAGAATTGGGGGTTTATAAAACTAAATGATTAGCATGAGTCCAATGTCCTGATGAAAACTAGCAAAAAAAAAAAAGCATGTTTTACTATATTTACTCAAAGTTAGTCTTTATTCATAAATTATTTTTTAATAATACTTTTTTACACAGCATTTAGTAGGGTAATCTAATTATGTAAGATACTAATGATGACAAAGTTTCTAAAGATGGTGCATTATAGAGGCTATTTTTGTAGAGTTAATAGCTTGGAATTTTGAAGAATGTGTGCTTGAATGTGGTTCCTGCTGTGACATGTTGTAATTGTATATGTAATATATTTTTTTACTTATTTTGGGCAGCTTTAAGAGAAATAATTCTAATGTTTTATCATTTTATAAATGGTATCAACATTACACTATAATTGTATCAAATAACTCATGTTAGTCCCACACTAAGGACTAAAGCTTGGATTTTTAAAGCTTGTTACTGATTGTTCATTTATTTTTTATATGACTCATTTAATTTCTCACAAAACAATTTTCTCACCTTGTCACAGGAGATGAAATCAAGTCAATTTTCAAACTAAAAAGTCATTAGACTTCATAAATTTAGTGTAATTGTAATTTAGAATGCATTTTTTTTGTCACTAAAAAGGCAAGAATCATTCAAGAAAATTGTATATATGTTCAAAAGATTGTTCAAAGCATGACTACGACCATTTTAGATAGATTTATGACAATGGATGATGAATCTTTTGATAAAAAATATTTTGAAAGAACACCAATTCAATTGAGGAGATGGTGATGAAGAGAAATTATGATGACTTTAAATTCCTTATGGAAATTATAATTACATTACTTTTTGTTATCATTATCATGTTTTTAATAGTACTTGTACCACTTTGGTTTTGATATATTAATTGTATTATGAAATATGAAAGATGTAAATTTGATTTAGACGATTTTGTTATCATTATCATGTTTTTAATAGTACTTGTGCCACTTTGGTTTTGATATATTTGTTGTATTATGAAATATGAAAGATGCAATTTTGATTTAGACGGCTAATGTGTTATGACCATGTATGATGTAATCTAAAGTTCATCAAAAAATAAATGTAGTGTTTTAATTTGTATATATATCTTTCTATGGGTATGTTAGATAGAAAAAATGAATCTTTTTAGTCAATCATTATTTGGAAATATATCCACTTCAAATGTCTCAATCACAAATAGAACAATAGAAGTTTTGTATTTATTTAAACCTCCTAAATCCTATGTACATACATATCGAACACCTATACCTTATTTTTTTACATTTATTGCACTCAAATCTTTCATATCACATCTAAAATACTATTATTTTAAATTTTAAAATTGATATTTTTTGTGTTCACTACTAAAAATAGTTATGGTGATTTAAACCACAAATGCGTGTTGTGTTTTCTCTCCAATACGAATGGTTTTGGGAGCATTTTAAACTGCCATATATAATGAAGAATCAAATAGCCAAATGAGTGTTGTGTTTGCTCTCAAATGCGAATGGTTTTAGGAGCGGTTGAAACCGCCATTTAAAATGACAGTTTAAACGAACATTAGAGCGTTGTTTTTTGCTCTCCAACGCGATTGTTTTTGGGAGCGGTTTAAATGATCTTGAGTGAACTACATATGATAAATAGGAACACCAATCAATTTCTGGTCAAACTGGAGAAAAAAGGGGCTACAACACAAGCGCTTATGAACTATAGTGCTGCAATTAATATCCGGCCATGATGAAAATATTTAAATCAGAAAATTAAATTAATAAAACAAAAACAAATGAAAATTAACACTCACTAAATTAAATGCAAAATTCAAAACAAGAAAGAATTCATGGTAAAGTTGAAATTTTTTAAGTTAAATTCTTCAACATTATTAGTAAGCAACAACAAAGACAATGAAAAATTGCTTCTTGCACAAAAAAAACCATATTTTTAGCATCATGTTTAGATAAATAAAAGTGATGCACAATTTAAGTTGATCCAAAATGCCAAACTTGTTATATAATTTTTCTACTAAGCAGGAACCTGTCTTTGAAAGCTCAGAAATAAGAAGATGAACAATTGGTAAGACAAAGGGAACATAGGATACCAATACAGATTTCTGGCTGCAGAGTTTTCATATTCTTAACATTTAAAATGGCTACAAAACATTGTGGAAGATGGACGCCATAATCATACCAGATGACATGCCTGCAAGGAAAGAAGATGGTAGAAGATCCTCAATACCTCCATGTTGAAATGGAAACCAGCTCACTTCGTTGCCAATAGAGGTAAAGTGAAGCTTATCACATCTCTACATGGAATCCCCTCACTCGAACCCTCTTTAAGAGACAATTTGTGTTCGCCTCCGTGAGGTTGCTGAACTGCATTGAGTCACCCATGTTTTTTACATATGTTTATATTTACAGGTATCACATTCAAATTCTTAATATTACATAAAAAAAACCACTCATATTTGTGGTTTTTTTTTTATAATAAAGAACAATATAATATGAAATTACAGAGTAGCAGACCTGATTTGTAGTTGTCTGGATAACTCCAAAAGGTAATGTGAAGAATAAAGCCATGTCGCAAGCAAAAAATAACCCCCACCATGGAAGTTATAGTTGTCTGTTAAAACCTAAGTGTGTAAAAATGGAGAGTACAAGTATAGATAATAAGAGAACATAGAACCACCAATGAGGTATTGGCTCATAAATCTCTTCATCAATCTTGTATGAACATCCTCTATCTTATCCGTTGAATATTCTCTAGCATTTTTCCGCATCTTCCAAATATACCTGATAAATAATTAAAGGTAATTCAATTAAGTTTAAACAGAAAAAAAATTAATGTAATTAGCCTTTGTTTTTCATTTTTTTCATAGTTCTCAATATGTATGGCAACATGCATGATGGAAGCTATCAAGGTTGCAAAACTCAAACCATAGACGAAAGAAAATATAATACTATTGTTAATCTTGTTGTAATTCTCTTATTCTTGAGCATTTAGAGTAAATGTTCTGCCATTGATGATCTGTGAAGTTGTAAATGTTTCCAGAACTGTCAAAGACATTAGAGGAGATCATAGGGAATCGTCTGGCATCATAAGTGCTGGTCCAATACGTAATTGGCAGATGAGCATAAATTTTCAAGAAGTTGATCATTATGTTAAATATAGCCATTGAGGGTGTGGCTAATGGGCTGTCAAGGAAGACAGCAACAGTGGATCTATCAACACCAAAAGAGCCTATTCCAAGTCCATTTAGTCCTGAACCAATTTGATGTATTGTGACGGAATTTTTATATATTAAAAAAAAAAAAAGAGATGGTAGAGATGGATGGGAAGATGAAGCCAGAGATGGTTGTCGGGCTTTTGTTTTCACACGGAGATGGGGAGTTTGAATGCCATATAAATTTCAAGATTTTGGTTGTTCAAATAATCAAGCACGACATCGAATGTAGTAAACCACATCGAAAAGTAGAAATATAACTTTTACAATTGGTTTGATTATTCAAACTAAGAAAATATTGGATATCAGCACTGGTCTGTGATTAAACCCAATATATAATTTTCCCTATCTAATCTGAAGACTAAATAGGGTTTAGATTAGTTCTGGTGTCTTCTTTTTCCTATAAGGGCAAACTCATATAGTTAATTACATATTAAAAACTGACGATATTTTAGAAAACTCTCAATTAAGACTGCAATTTTGTCTTCAAGAAATTTATAAGTTCTAGTTTCCACGATTGGACATTAGATTTCCAAATGGGAAAGACTCAAAGGTTAAACAATTGTTAATGGAAACCAAAAGGGGAAGAGGTAGGGGACACTCAAAGATACCAATGAAATTTCAGTAGTATCCAAGATTATCTTATGGTTTGGCATTTGACGTTTTTGAAGAAGAATTTTTAATGTTTTATCCTTATGTTTTATTAGAATGTTAGGATATACTATTGTTGGCATCATTTTAGATGTCATGAGTGTAGTGTGTCCACCTGCAAGACTCAAGGTGGTCTACGGTACTTCTGTAGCATTCGGTAGCTTAGACACTCACCCGAGACTCTCTAGCACTTATTCGGGGCAAGGAGCTAGGGTCAGCGATGATTTAGCCTTTCCAAGGACAACCTGCCATTATGAAAGTTCATTTGAGATGTGAGACATTCCTGGTGCCTAATTTAATGATTAGAAGTCATTACACATCTGTCTGGAGCCTCCCGTAGTCAAGGGAAGCCACCGTGTCATCCTACGCGCGCTATAGAAAAATTAGGGTTTGAGACAGCCTACCCGTATTGTGGTTTTGAACGATTGTTCATTGATTTTCCCGGCAATTGCCGACTGGAATACTCCATTCAAAGTTATAGGACTACATTTCAGTCATACAGAGTCTCTCATATCTTACGGATCAAGAAAATCCTCTGTCAAGCTCTCCCGGTGAAAATTAAGGTTTCGGGCTAAATCAGGAACCCGACGCCAACCCCGGGAACCTACGAGCACAAAATGGCTTCTTGGATCATCAAGCTCGAGCTTTAGGAGGTTTAACACTTGATTTTGGCACTTGGAAATCATGTTAGGTTCCTAGGCACCCAAAATAGGAGAATAATAGCCATTTTTTAGAGCTGAAAAAGTAGATGCCACCCAGGTGGCATCTAGGCACCCAAACGGGCACTTAAGAACCAAGGAGGCTGGCACCAAGGTGTCACTCGCCTCCCAGGTCGCGATTTTGGTCATTTTTTATGCCTTTTTGACGTCATAAGCCTCCGAACTCACAGGGATAGTCTCGGGACAGTAAAGAGGGGTGGCTAATCCTCCTTTTGCTCTCCTCTAAAAGAATCCAAAGCCCCCTTTTAGAGAGGGTATTGGTCATTTGGATGGGGTAGCCGTGCTTAACTGATCGCTCTCTCCCACATTCGAGGGCTGGCCTCATTTCTTCCTGGGAGGGAGCTTTGCCATGTTCCCTCTCTGTCTTCCTCTGCTTCTTCTTAGGCGAGCTGAAGGAGCATGGGAAGCTCTCTGGGAGAGCTATGGGGAGAGCTTGGAGGTCCATTGGAGAGGCCCCTTGGAGAGAAAGCAAGGAGGAGGGGATTCTCTTCCCCTCCATCTTCTTCTTCATCCTCCTCCCCTTTTTTTTCCTCCTCATCTTCTTCATCTTCCACATTTTACAAGGGTGTAGGAGGGTTTTTTTGAGGAGGAGCCATGGAGCATGACATCCACTCTCCTACGTTAGAAGAGTGTTTCAACCTAGCTCGAGGAAGCTTCAGCCTAGCTCGAGGAAGGATCACCGGAGCATCGCTGGAGTGCTGTCAGAGTTCGCCAGAGTGCTATTGAAGTTCCTTAGAACGTGGGCTTCTCTCTTATTGATAGGATAACTTCTTCCTACGTGAATACATGCATCTGCAACCGTCCTGGTGGTGTATTTCCTAACTCCTAGCCGATTTTAGGGTTTGTTGAGTCTAGGCATGTGGTTCGGTCGCCCACGTGGGTGTGTGTGCTAGCTGTCGTTAATTGGCACAGCAACACTGCCTTTGTGATAGACTCTTGCTTTCCCTAAAGAAAGCTCTAGGTTAGGAGTCTTATGTGTTGGCCATCCTTATTGGAGGTAAGTGATTCCTCTTGTGAGTCTGAGGTCTTAATCCCTCGGGGTTGGAATTCTAATTTTCTATGGCTTTGACGCTCTCAACCTCTCTTAAAGGAGTTTATTGAGTGTGATCTTGAGAGATGGGAAAAGCTTTACAGCTAGCCCATCCTGCGAGATCACGCGCGTTTGTAGAACAAAAAAAGTTTTGGAGCTAGTCCGCCTTATGAACAGTGGAGGACTTCCCCTACGAGAAATCAGAGGGGGAAGCCCTTCACATTGCCAATCCAATGCCAGAGGCAGCTATGCTATAAATCTAAGTGTGTCAACCCTAGGTACCTACGTGTGGTTGTTAGGTCGAGTTCAGCATACTTTCGAGCATTTGGGTTGTATTGTGTATGCATGACATTTGTTGCATTTTTGCATGTGGATCGTGGTGCATATCATATGCATGATCGCATGAGCACTTCAAGTCAATTGATTGTCCTTGGCCGATCCCTGATCCTCTTAGGTTTGGTCGGCCGTCCCGACAGGGTTTGATTGACTGCTACACATCGATCATTATTTTTGGGTTCGATCAATCTTCCCAGGTTGATCACCCTTTCTGCTGGGTTTGATCGACTGCTATGTGTCGATCACCCATTTTGGGTTCGATTGGCCATCCCAAGTCGATCACCCTATCTTTTGGGTTTGATCGACTGCTACGTGTGGATCACCCATCTTCGGGTTCATCGACCGTCCTAGGTCGATCCCATATCATTTTTGGTCTGATCGGCCGTCCAGGGTCGATTACCCTATCTTATGGGTTTGATCGATCACTATGCGTCGAACACCTGTCTTGGGTTCGATCTGTCGTTCCAGGCCGATCACCCTATCTTTGAGTTTCATCAGCCGCTACATTTAGATCGCCCATCTTGGGTTCGATTGATCGTCCCGGGTCGATCACCCTATCTTCGAGTTTGATCGACCGCTAGGTGTCGTTCACCCACTTGGATTTGATCGGTCGTCCCAGACTGATCACCCTAAAATTTGGGTTTGATTGATCACTATGTGTCGATCACCCGCTTTGGGTTTTATTGGTCTTACCGGGCCTATTACCTTATCCTCTGTGTTTGATCGGTCGTCCCAGGTTAATTGCCCATCCTTTTGGGTTTAATCAACTACAAAGATCGATCCACCCGCTTCTTTGATCTGACCGACATCAATGGTTCGGTCAACCGACCACTTGCATTTTGCATCATATTGCATGTGTGCGTGCTTGCATGGTGATTGGTCATTATTCAGGCAAGGTGCTCCCCAGTGACGTTCTATACCCCAGGCGACCAAACATAGCATTTCTGGTGCCATATGTCTTGCATGATATCTTGCATGGTCATCATCTTATGTCTGAGTTGCACTTTGAGTGTCCCCTCACATACTCATCCTTTCGGGTCACTGCCTCCTTGGCATACCCATATGTCGGGCCACTTCCTTCATAACATCCTCATCCTCAGGCCAGTGCCTCTTCAGCACACCCATTTGTCAGGCCTCTGCCTTCACAGTATGTCTATCACTCGGGTCACTGCCTCCTGGACATAACCATCTGTCGAGTCGCTGCCTCCAATGTATGCTTGTCCCCCGAGTCACTGTCTCCCTGACATACTCATTTGTCGATATGATGCCTCCACGACATGCCCATCCCCCGGGTCACTACCTCTTCAACATGGCCATTTGTTAAGTCGCTAACTCCACGACACGAGCATCCCCAGGTGTACGATATGCCCGTCTGGGGGTCATTGCCTCCTCGACATACTCATCTGTCAGGTCGTTGTCGTCACAACATGCCCATCCCAAAATCACTGCATCCTCGGCATACTCATCTATCAGGTCGTTGTCTTCACGGCATGCCCATCCCCGGGTCACTGCCTCCTTGGGCATGCCCAAATGTCGGGTTGTTGCTTCCACGACATGCCCGTTCTTGAGTTTCTGCCATCTTGGCATACCCATATATCAGGTCACTGCCTCCTCAACATGCCCTTCCTTTTGAGTCACTATTTCCTCGGCATACCCATTTGTCGGGCCGCTGCCTCCACGGCATGCCCACCCTTTCAGGTCACTATCTCTATGACATACTCATATGTTAGGTCGCTACCTCCTCAGCTTCCCACCCTTTCGAGCCACTGACGCACCCAATTTTAGGGCCGCTGACTCGACGATATGCCCACATTTCGGGTTACTGCCTACTCAACATGAAATGTAGAGCAAGATCATGGAAGGTTGCTACCCAATACATTAGTAATGACCCCCAGCTCTTTGCCTTATCGAAACATAATGGATTCTCTATCATTTTTGCATAATTATCACCCTCTTCACTCTACTAAAGTCACTCAACTGAGTAATCATTTCCATAACCTCAAAATCACTAGTCACATGTATTAACTCTTTTGGTGATATTCCAGATTTATGATAATGTAGCTCAACTATATGTTCTCTAAACCACATAAATTTCTTCAATCTTCTATTCAAGCAATTTTTTGTTTGCATAGTCATATCCTCTTATACATCGATTTTTAATTTGCATATAGTACCCTCCATATGTCTTCCCCTCCCTCTTCTAAATGGTGATTTACTGAACCCAAGATTTAGGTTAAGAAATGTTTAAAAATAAAATATTATTTCTTCCACATTTGTTTTTGCTGGTCATTGAACGCCCAAACCTGTACATAGAGCTCTGAAACCACCATCTTTCTCCTCCTTACGCTCTACTCTGCTCTACTCTGCTTCTACCTAAAAGCTTCTACCTAATTTTTTGTTAGGCAATAATTTGCATATAGTACCTTTCTCAATGCTTTTAGGTAGAAGCAGAGTAGAGCGTA
>NW_018165076.1:389720-424961 GCF_001263595.1 Phalaenopsis equestris
TTTTTTTTTTTTGCATCTTTATGTAAATTTTTTTTAAACATTTATAACACCTAAATCTTTCATATCATATAAAAAATACTACTATTTTAACTTCTAAAATATCAAAACATCCTTTCATGCATTGGTAAAACAGTATATATGAAACAATAAGAAATAAGTGCCATGAAATCTCCTTAAATGTTTTCAAAAGTTAAACTTGAAATTTAAGCGAAGTTCAAGTGAAAATTAATGAGATTTTGCGTCGAGCCAGCCAAGAACAACCCTGACTGAGCTAAGCTTGAACGAAGAACGAACCAACTTAAGATTCTATTATCATACAACATAACATATTCAATCTATTTAGCATTTATCTATAAAATTCACTCTGATTTTGCTAGAACCCATCACCCAAAATAAATTATCACATTGCATATTAGTGTAATAAGCCATGATGATGAATAATTAAAGAGAATCAGATCCCATCAAACTGTAAATATTGACCAAAAATGAAGTCTGCCATCACAAGCTGTAATATGTAATTCTTGATATTTGTTCATAACTGATCTCCAACTACCAACTAAATTTCAGTTTGCTCACAACCGAACCAAACTAAATTATGGTTCGGTTGATTTAGCTTTGCATTTCGGATTTCAATTTTTCGTTGCAACAGTTTGATCATATTGAAACCGATCCATCCAAATTGATCGAACGCTCACCCCTATCTAAATCACAACTATATCATAATAAATTCATCCGCAAAATAAAATAACGGTTTTTACAGGCACACCACGCCAAACCCAATAAAATAATATGAACACAACCAGTTACATAAAAAAAGGTAGCCAATGTTGTGAGGGATTCTGGTTCATATTAGTTATTATAAAACATCAAAAGAGAAAAACTTCACTCTTTCTCACAAAGAACAAGAGAAACCCAAAGGCATCACCTTCCTGTCAACAATGATTTTAGTCTGCGGGTCTCAGCAACAATAGATTCCTGATCAAAAAGAGCAGACACAACTGCTACACCTTTCAGATTGGGCGCAGCAAGTTCCATAACTGACTGCACATTTCCAGCACCAATACCACCAATGGCAACCACAGGAAGCTTCGACGCTGAACAAACAGTTTCGAGACCCTTTAATCCGATGATCACAGTGTCCTGCTTTGTGCTGGTAGGGAAAACTACACCACAGCCGATGTAATCGGCACAATCAACCCAAGCTTTCATGGCTTCTGCCGGGTTCCTGCAGGACACACCGATGATCTTGCCTGGACCAAGAATTTTGCGAGCCAATTCCGCCGGCATGTCAGACTGGCCGATGTGCACGCCATCAGCGTCGCAGGAAAGGGCGACGTCGATCCGGTCATTGATCAGTAGAGGTACGTTGTAAGAACGGCAAATTTTCATGCACTCCATGGCGGATTCAATGAATTCACGAGTTTCTGCCTCTTTTTCTCTGAATTTTGTAAGAGAAAGTAGAATTTAAGTTTCAAAAGAGAGCATATACAAGATTTGAACTCACATAAAGAAAATAAAGGACCTTAGCTGAATGATGGTGGCGCCTCCTTCAATGGAAGCTTTAACAGCTTCTGTAATGGAGCGATTCCATTTTCTGTTCATTCGAGAGTCAGTAATGGCATACAATAATAAACTATTTGCATTGAATCGTGATTTCTGGGCATAATTGTTCTGTTGGTTCTTCAGCATGAACAGGTGATCAAAGGGACCTTGCGGTCCATTTCCTATCATAAGATCCTTACTGTAAAGCAGGGCTCTCTCCACAAAGCTTTTAGCCGCCTACATATATTTTTGAAAAAAAAATATGCGAGAGTTTTACTTCAGGAGTCACGAATTGCGAAAGATTTTAAATTTGAAAAGGTGCAGAGATAAGTTTGTGTTGAGAGAAAATGTTAAGAATAGGTGATATGCATCCTACTACAACATGAACACACATCACAATTCTTCCTTCACTATATTAATAGTTCGCAGGTTATAAAAATATACTCTATATATATTTGATATAATACTAATATAATATATTATTGGTCCATTTGGTTGGTATTCTCAATCTCAGGCAAGAGGTCCTAAGTTCAATCACTCCCTCGAAAATTTTATTCTCTCGCAATTTAGAAATTAACAAACACTACAATTGCCGGTCGCAAGTCTGGATGTTAAAAGTGGAAGATTGCGTTAGGTAGTCGACAACCAGCGTAAAACTTGTTGAAAAAATCATGACATAAATCATTTTAATCATTGTGTAAGTGTTAGGGTGTTTCCTGGAAGTGACGCTTTGTATAGTCTAAATACAATGAAAAGTGTGCAAGAGTCACGACATCGGCATCCGGATGTAGTGTCAAATAAGCAAGAATTCTTATATTACGGACGGATGCGGGTAAAGAAATTAGTCCATGAAACTAATGAAATTAATATTAGGATAGGATCTTAGAATATAGGTAGTCTCAATGGAAAATTAATGGAATAAGTTGATACTATGATTCATAGAAAAATCAACATCTTATGTACTAAAAAAACTAAATAGGTTGGAGAAAAAGCTAAGGAAATTGATAATTTAGGTTTTAAATTTTGGTATTCTGGTAAGAGTTGTAAAAATTAATAGAGTTGTAGATAGAATTATAGCCCTTAAGATTATCATTAATACTAAAATTTGTAATATTATAAAGTAGATTTAGATATAGGGTATAAAGATAAATTTTTGAATGACTTAGAAGACTTCATGGAAGAAAAAATGTTTATTGGAGGAGATTTAAATGGAAATATCTAAATGGACATGTCAGCAGAGTGGTAGAAGATTTCAGAAATATTCATGGTGGCTAAGGTTTCGGAGCGACTGATGAAAAAGGTAGAGTTATTTTAGATTTTACTTTAGCCAATATTTTATTCAAGAAAAGAGATGAACATCTTATTACTTATAAGAGTGGATCTAATAAAACACAAATTGATTATTTTTCTATGAGAAGAAGAGATCGTCGCGGTTTATTATTTTCTTATGAGAAGAAGAGATCGTCCAGATTGTAAAAATTGTAACGTAATTCCAAGTGAGTATTTAAGTACCCAACATCGTTTATTAGATGTAGCATTTAAAATGAAGAGTTGTAAAATAAAGAATACAATGACCCATCATCGTAGAATTTGATGGGGAACCTAAAAGACAAATAAAATTATTTTTATGAGTAAAATTCAAGATTTCAAAATTTGGGATGTTCATGATGAAGCAAATGCTATGTGGTATAAAGTAACAAACACTATTAGACAAGTAGCAAAAGATGTACTTTGAGAATCAAAAGAAAAAGATTTTTTAAATAATAATAGTTGGTGGTGGAATAATGATGTGAAATAAAAGATAAAATAGAAGAAGTTATGTTATAAAAATTGGTTTAACTGTAAAAGTTTAGAGACAGAAAAATATCGAACAACCCGTAGGGAGTCTAAAAGAACAATCTGTGACGCTAAGTAACAAATACTATTAAACAAGTAGTAAAAGATGTACTTTAAGAATTAAAAGAAAAAAAATTCTTTAAATAATAATAGCTGGTGGTGGAATAATGATGTGAAAGAAAAGATAAAACAGAAGAAGTTATGTTATAAAAATTGGTTTAACTGTAAAAGCTTAGAGACTGAGAAAAATATCAAAGGCGACCGGTGGGGAGTCTAAAAGAACAATCTGTGACACTAAAAATTCCGCTTTTAATGATTTTTATAATAGAATAGATACTAAAGAGGGTTAAAATATATGTATAAACTAGCCAAACAAAGAGAAATAAAAATAAAAATTAAACTCAAATAAAGTGTATTAAAGATGAAAATCAAAATGTGTTTTTCTTAGAAAAAAATATTCAGCATAGGTGGGTGAGTTATTTTGATAAACTTTTTAATAAAGTTTATAAAAATACAATCGACTTTAGTGATCTTAATATTGTTAATAATAATAAAATGTTTCATCTTTACCGTCGCATTAGTAAAAAAGAAAATGAAGAGAATTTGAAGAAAACCAATGGTGGAAAGTCTGTAGGACATGATGATATCCCGGTTAAAGTATGGAAATATTTAAGAGATTTTGGAGTTTTTTGGCTTACTAAACTCTTTAATGATATTTTAAAAAATAAAAAGATACTTGAGGAGTGGATGAAGAGTGTTTTGGTCCTCATTTTTAAGAATAAAGGGGATGCACAAGAGAGTGCAAATTATAGAGGAATTAAGTTGATGTATCATACTTTAAAATTATGAGAGAAGGTAATTGAGCATAGGTTACGCATTACAAAGATTTCTCATAATCAATTTGGATTTATGTTGGGTAGGTCTACTATGGAAGTTATGCATTTATTGGGAAATTTGATGGTGAAGTATAGAGAGAATAAGGAGAATCTGCATTTGATTTTTTTTGATTTAGAAAAAGCTTATTAGAAAAAGCATTTAGAAAAAGCTTCGATAAGGTTCCAAGAGATATCCTTTGGAGAGTTCTTGAGAAGAAAGGCGTTGATATGAATTATATTCAAGTAATTGAAAATATGTATACTAGAGCTGTTACTTGTGCTCGAACTGAAGGAGGACTGACCAAATATTTTCCTATTTTTGTTGAATTAAATCAAGGATCGACTTTAAGCCCATATCTTTTTGCTTTAGTTATGGATGGTCTTACTGGACATTTACAGAAGGATGTACCTTGGTGTATTTTTTTGCTGATAATATCCTTATTGTGGATAAGACGAGAGAAATAACCCAAAAAAAACTTGAATTATGGAGGTCTACATTGATTCAAGTTGATTGGTTGAAGTGGAGGAATGCTTCGGACCTTTTGTGTGATAGAAAAGTACTGCTTAGATTGAAAGGAAAATTTTATAAAATGGTGATGAGACCTGCAATGCTCTATGGCGTTGAATGTTGGCCTTTAAAAGAGAAGCATTATACTAAGTTAAGTGTTGCCTAGATGAGAATGATTAGGTGGATGAGTGGCTTCACATTTAGAGACAAAATGTGAAATGAATATATCCGTAATAGGGTTGTGTAGCTCCTGTGATGGACAAAATTAGAGAAAGTCGTCTTAGATGGTTTTGTCACATCAAGCGTCGACCATTTGATGATCTGATTAGGATAGTAGATGCTTTAGATTTGAATTATGTTAAGAAAGACAGAGGTAGACCTAGAGACCTAGAAAGATTGTTAAGAAAGACAGAGGTAGACCTAGAAAGATTTGGGCTTATTGTATTAGAACTAAATGAAATTTATTAGAACTAAATGAAAATAAGACACTAAATAGGATGCAATGGAGAAAAATGATTCATGTAGCCAACCCCACATAGTGGGATTAAGGCTATGTTGTTATTGTACAATTTAAAATTAACTCAAATTTTCCATTTAAAGACTGACTCGACTCGACGCAAAATTAAATTGATTTTGAAGTCAAGTTCAATACAAGTTGTGGTTGACAATTTTGAATTCATGGTTAGAAAAAAAAAAAAAAAACTGTCAAAATAGAATTGTTACTAACCTCTTTGATATATTTTCTCCAATTTCTAGATTATATTATGGTACCATACGAGTAAAGTAAAACTAACACAGTACATACCATATATTTTTGATTCAGCACTTTAATAAAAACTGAATTCATATAAAGTTTTGGTTGACAATTTTGATTTCATGTTAAAAATAAAAACTCACTCAAACTAGACTCGTTACTAACCTCTATGATCTATTTCTCTCTAACTTCCAGATATATTATAGTACCATACGAATAAAGTAGATAAAATAACACAGTGCATCCCAAAAATTAATACAGAGCTCCATCCATCATTTTAGCATATAAAACCATAGCTGATGACATGTTCTACAATCTACTATTATCTTGGAAAGTTCTTTTAAGTCTCAAACATTTTTACTCGCTTGATTGGTTTCTAACTAGTTTTTCCTTGTTGTGAGGAATCAAAATGACCAAGTGGTCATGATCATGAGGGAAAGAATTTTACCCCTTGCTCTCACTACAGCCATACTAATCAATCTTCAGAGCTTCGTTTGATCAGCCTAAAAACCTTCTTGATTTTTATTGGTTCTTCAACTTTCAACTATCTCTTCTAGGTTTTCCATGACCACATGGTTCAGCATTCTCAGGCACACGAGTCTGTCACCTATTTCATTTCCTATAGCTTAGTGGCGGTTGCTTATGATACATCCAAGATTCCAAACTCTAATATTTTTTCACACATGACTACTAATTAACCCATTTTTCTCATCTTTGGCAAATTTTTATGGCCTATAATTTTTATTGATAATTATGCATCTCCTCCGTTCGCCAAAGCATTCACCAAAGATCTTCTCTCTCTCACACAGATGCTTATATGTTCTATAATTTCGTCAAGTGTTTTGTAACTTTGCATCCCTCTTGTTATCTCATTATCAAATTATGATTTGAGGAGTTAAAGTTAGTAAAGCTTATTGCTTGGTCCCTTAACCATTTACCCCATATCAATGGCACTATTGTGTGAAGATCCTCCGCCACAAAAACTTTCAAGATTTAGTTACTATCACCACATCTGCATATTTGAATGTAACGGCTATGAGCCACGTACACACCATCAAGAACCCTTTTCATCCTTTCAAACCCAAATAGTTTCCCATTTGAGTTAATTCATACTAACATTAAGAGTTCTACCTCTGCTGTATACTGAAGGTTTTGGTACTTTATAACTATTGTTGAAAATTATTCTCAAGTCACATGAGTAAGTTGGCTGGAAGTGAAGGCATGAAGTATTGTTAGTATTTTGCAACTTTTATCAAAAAATAAAAGTTTTTTTCTACCACAGTTAAAGCATTTTTTACTGATAATATGTTAGACAGGCATCTATGGAACCATCCGCCTCGTGCTCCACTGAGTCGATGCTGAGCCCTTCAAAATAGTTTGAAGATTTATGTTAGTCGTAAGACTAAAAGAGCAATTTAGTTATTTCTTAGTCATTATTGTGCGGGATAAATAGGGCTAATATGTTTAGAGTTAGGTTACGTGTAATGATTGTTGTCATCAATCTAGGGTTAAGGTTTAGGAGAGATCGCTCACCTCTTGAATTGAATGTGTTTATCTTTTATGTATTTGGGTTGTGTTGTCTTATGCTAGTGAAGTAAAATATTGTGTTTGTCTAAATCTCTATGGAAGATGGTCTCCTTTCTATCAAATCGACAAGTGGAGAAGAGCAAGGGAGTTTGTAAATGGGTGATTTTAACAGTGTAAGTTTTCAAGCGATGGAATATTTTTTGAGCACTGACGTGATTTTGGATATGAAATGGTTGTAGTCTGGAATATTTTTTGAACACTGACGTGATTTTGGATATGAAAAGGTTGTAGTCCTTAGGGGAGACTAAGATGACTTCAAAACTTCTGACGATGGAGTTCTAGTAGAGAGACATGATGGTGGTGTTTTGCAGTGATCTTAGTTTGTAAAAGACATTGGTGACACTCAAGACCATAGTTAGAGCAATAAAGAATGTAGGGTTGGGATTCTTGATCGAGTTGCATGGCATGGAAGAGACAAATGGCATGGATTGGCAGAGAATTCCAATAGCTCCTACAATAAATTGCAAAAGTTTTTTAGTTTTCATGCAACATGCGCCCATACCAGTACCGCCAAGTATAGAAGAACTAGATCGAGAGATTGATCCAAAAGAGGTTGGAGGCCGGAATCATACAGCCTAGTGTGAGCCCTTCTCTAGCCCAGTCTTACTAGTGAAAAAGAAGGGTGGGAGTTGGCACTTCTGTGTGGATTATCGGGAAACGAATAAGAAAATAGTACATAATAGATTTTTCCTCCGGGTAACTGATGAGCTACTGGACGAGTTGTTTGGGGTTGTGGTATTCTCCAATATTGATTTGAAGTTAAGATACTATTAGATTCGGATGTGGCCGAGGAATGTATATAAGACTGCAATTCAAACTCAAGAGGGTCACTACGAGTTTCTAGTTAAATGGAAAGGATTGTCAGATTATGATGCCATGTGAGGACCATATGACTTGATCCATTAACAATTTTCTCATTTCCAAATTGAAGACAGTGGGAGGGGAGTAATGTTAGATTAACGCTTATGACCTTGTTCGCCTCGTGCTTGACTAAGTCGACGCCGAGCATGCCAAAATAGTTTAAAGACTCATGTTAGGCTCAAGACTAAAAAAATAATTTAACTACTTGTTATTTATTATTGTGGGGTGTAAATAGGGTTAATATATTTAAGGTTAGGTTATGTATGTGATTGTTGTATTGAATCTAGAGTTAGAATTTGAGAGAGATTGTCTATCTCTCGAATTGTAGGTATTTATCTTTTATGTATTTGATTTGTAGTGTTGTTTTATGTTGATTAAGTAAAATATTTTGTTTGCCCTAACCTTTGTGGAAGCTCGTCTCCCTCTTATCAAATTGGTATCAGAGTCGAACTGGTAGAGCAAGATCAACCCATTCCTTTCATGATTTAGGGTTTGGGAGAGATTGTCTACCTCTCGAATTGTAGATATTTATCTTTTATGAATTTGAGTTATGTTAGTTTATGTTGGTAAAGTAAAATATTTTGTTTGTCCTATGATGACTCATCTCCTTATCAAATTGGTATTCGAGCCAAATCGATCGACCAAGGTCATCCCATTCCTTTCACGATTCGCAGTTGCATGCTCCATGACTGAACACGTGATACAGTCGCGATTCGAGCTAGCTGGGAAGCCAATGACGAAATCATGACGTACAAGATCCATCACGCATGCCTTCGTGGCCAAACCTCGCGATATAGTCGCAATTCAAACTACCTGGGAAGCCAACGGTGGGATCATCACACACGTTTTTGAAATAGAACCTCAAGACATCATCATTTTCGTGATCAAACTTCATGGACTTGAGCAAGCTGGGAAACCAATGACAGGATAGTGGCTTGCAAAAGTTTCACATTTAAGGAAAAAAATCATCCTGGGAGTAATAGCCGCCAAGAAAATAAATGTCTTGGAGGAGAAATTAGAGGGAGAAGTGTGTCAAATCAAATATGGCATGGAGGAGTTTTTCTCGGTCATGGAGGAGCGGTTCTTACCCATAGAGGGGAGATTCTGATAGAAAAGAGACAATTTTCAGCAGTGATTAGGGCAGAAAGAATAGACTCTATTCCACAGGTACCAAATAAAATAATACAATCTGAAATGCATAAAAGATAAACACCTACAATGCAAGAGGTAAGCGATCTATCCCAAATTCTAACCCTAGATTCCAGACAACAATCACACACATACCTACCCCTATTCAATCCTATTTATACCCCATAATAATAAATCACAAAAGGCTAAATTGCCCTTTTATTCTTTCTACTAACATGAGTTTTCAAATTATTTAGCGGGCTTGACATCGATAGAGTGGAGCACGAGGCGGATGGTGTCGTAGGCGCTGGCCTAGCAGATTCAAGATCCTGAAAAAAATGATGAAGAATATCGTGGAGTTTCACTCAATCCCGCCAATGCCTGTCGTGTGATTGAGCAATGGTGTCTAAAGTAGACGCGAGTGACAATAATCAGAAGGAATCGCACGACATCAGGGCAGCTTCGTTGCCTTATGTGAGTCTAGAGTCGAGGGATCTAGCAAAGGAATCGTGAGCGGACTCAAGCAAAAGAACTTGGAAGGAATAGTGAGACATTCGGACGATTGGAACAAACGGATGAAGGTAGAACCGATCGAAGGATCGGGAGTGGATTCAAGTGACAAAGTATGGAGAAAATTATGCAGTATTTGGTGGTTTGGAACGAGCAACAGCAGGTAGAACGACACAACGTGAGACTCAAGGCAGGAGAAGATTGATTTGAAGGATTTTGGCCTGGAAAAGGGAACCATGGTGGTTGGGATGTCGGCGAAAGGCTGCATCTAACTGCACAAATGTCTTTTGCTACAGCAGTCTTCCAAGCGAAAGGCGATTCAAAAGCATATCGCGGCAGGCAAGCTGACTTTATGAGGGAGTCATATTTATGGAAGAAGGGAAATTAACATGGATTGAGGAAGGAAACCCAACCCCCACTACATGGATGAAATGAGCTTAGGTCGAAGAAATTGGAGAGAATATTCACGCATAAGGAAACTGAAGATCTGATATTTGAATGAAAAGATGTCTATAGTTAGGTTTATCGCATGGAGAGATACTTGGTTGTTAAAGGTTGATAGATGAAAAAAATTGATGGCGACGATCCTATGTTTGGAAGGAATCGCTCTGCATGGTATCAATGGAGAGAATAACGTCATCAATCAAAACATGAGAAAAATTCAATGATCGATTGTTGAAGCATTTCAAAACCATGCGGGAAAGAAATTTATAGGAACAATTTTTTTCTCATTGATCCAGGTATCAATAAGGAGTAAATGAAATCAGACAGAAAAAAAAGTTTTCTTCTTCGCAATGCTGTAAAGAAGAAAATATTAAATTTGCATGGATTCTTTACTTTTAGCTGAATATTTAGATCATGAATATGTACTAAATAAGTTACCTAAAATAGTTTATACAAAATATTACGTACCTAAAATAGATTGTACATACTATTATTTTTTGGAATGAAAGTAAATGAAAAAACATTCAACTTATTTGTTCAAAATATTGACATGATATCAGAGCTTGAATCGGTATGAATCCTCAAAATTCTTCAACTTTTGTTATCGTTCGCCGACATCTTTGTTTGCTTCCTCGTTGGTAGCGCTCGTTCTTGTCCTTGTTTGAGTTCTGCGACATCTTTGTCCGCCTTCATCAAATTCCAAGAAAACCAGCTGCTCCGGATCCTCTCTGCCGCGATCTGCTCTGCGACGATCTTCTTATCCGTCTTTGACGCGAGCATCATCCCTTCCCTTCTATCGCAACAGCAGCGATCTGTCTTTTCTGCCTCAAGTCGCGATCCGTCTCAAGTCGAAACCGCGATCACTCACGTCTACCTCTTCTGCTGAAATCTAAATATACGACCGACAATCTTCCTCCTTGCGCCCAACACTTTTCCGCCTTAGCCCTTTCACGTTGATTTAGATCAACGATTTGGATTTTTTTGGATATCTTAGCTTTCTTTGATTTCTGGTTAAATTCGATCAACGACAATTCTATTTAGAATATCTTCTGAAATCTTAGCTATCAGATTTACGGAAAAGAATTATGTCGCATGGGAATTTCAGCTTAGAATATTTTTAAAAGGCAAGGAGGTTTGGGGTCATATTGATGGGTCTTCTCCAGTTCCTACGGAGGCAAAAGATCTCGGTCAATTGAAAGCAAATGATGCTCGGATTGTTTCCTGGATTTTGGGATCTATTGAGGCTCATATGGTGAACAATTTAAGATCCTTTGGCACGGCTAAAGAAATATGGGAATTTCGAATAAGTAATTATAGTCAGGGGTAATCTTTCAATTGAACAATATTATTCTGATTTTCTAAATTTGTGGAGCGAATATACTGTCATTATCTATGCTACGGTGTCAAAAGAGAACTTTGCTAGTTTTCAAGCTATTCATGAAGAAAGTCGTCGTGATCAGTTTTTAATGAAACTCAGACCTGAATTTGAAACTGCTCGGGCTGGGTTGTTGAACAGAGATCTGGTTTCTTATTTGGATATATGTTTTGGTGAATTACTATGCGCTGAACAAAGAATTACGATAGAAGCTGCTTTTAGTACAACAGGTGGATCATCAGAAATAATTAATATGTCATATGCTGCTCAGACCAAAGGGAAAGGACCAGTGCAATGCTACAACTGCAAGAAATTTGGTCATATTGCACGGAATTGTAAAAATAAATGTTATAATTATTGCAAGCAAAAGGGACATTATTATGGATACACGACCCGGGAATCGCAAACCACAAGCACTTTATGTCATGGTATCCTACACTCACAATCCTGGCTTGACATCCACAGTTGCTGGCAATAATCAATCAATTGTCACACCAGAGATGATTCTCCATGCCTTCTATGTTCTCAGCATTTAAGGGAAAAATAAAATTATTATTTTTGTTCCTTCTCCTTGGTTTGTTGATTCAGGCACCACAAATCATATGCGACACAGCTGATTTATTGCATAACTAACGGTTGTACACTGGTACTTAACATATTCAGGTTACTGATGAAAATAATATTTCAATTACGACAGTTGGTGATATTAACTCATATTTCATACATGTCTTGGTTTCTCCTAAATTATCTACTTACTCTTTGTTGGTCAAATTATGATTGTAGGTCAAATTATGAATAATAATTGTGACGTACATTTTTCTCGTGATGGTTGTATTGTGCAGGATCAGGTATCGGGGAAAGTGATAGCAAATGGCCTAAAGTGGGCAGACTGTTTCTATTATAATTTACGGTTCCTTAAAAGGTAATGTGTAAGACATTACCTTTTTCCTATTTCAGGCAGTCGTGTCAATAAATGTTTTAACATTATTTATAGTTATGTTTGGAGAATTACACCAGTCATTTCACATGCTCAATATGGATATTTTGTGACATTTATTGATGATTACATTCGATTTACTTGAATCTATTTTTTGCGTTAAAAAAAAAAAGTATTTACTTTAGTTCAAACATTTTTAACATATGTTGAAACTCAGTTCTCCGCTTACATAAAAATCTTACGATCTGATAATGGTGGTGAATACATTGCTCATGAGGTTCAAACATTTCTTCATAACAAAGGTATTGTTTCACAACATTTATGTCCTTATACACCGCAGTAAAATGGAGTTTCTGAACGAAAAAATCAACATTTATTGAATGTTGTGCGCACATTATTGATAGAATCTTCTGTTCCAGCTAAATTTTGGACTGAAGCTTTATATACTGCAGTTTATCTCATTAATCGTTTACCATCTCAACAATTGAAATATGATTCTCCCTACTATCGAATTTTTTGTAAACATACAAATTATCATATGCTACGTACTTTTGGATGTGTTTGTTTTGTTCATTTATCCGCTCATGAATATCATAAGTTGTCAGCTCAGTCAGTACGATGTGCCTTTATGGGGTACAGTATTGATTATAAAGATTGTGTGTTATGATTTGATTAATAGTCGTTAGCATATTTCTCGGAATGTGATTTTCTTTGAACATGAATATTACTTTCAGCATCATGTGTCGACACCGGACACAGTTATACTTCCACAATTTGATAATTCTTTTGCGGACATTATTTACACATGACGTCTGCCCCCTTCACCTTCAATCTTCCCTGACCCTGATCCAAAAATTGCTCTAATAAGTCTTTGACGATCAACTCGACGTATCCATCCTCCAAACAGATATGGGTATTCTGCAATTTTAACTAATACTATTGTTCTTATCTCTTACTTTCAGGCTGCTAAACAGACTTGTTGGGTCAAAGTCATGCAAGGGGAACTTCAATCACTTCAAGATAATCACACTAAAGATATTGTTTAATGTCATACAAATGTTAAACCCATTGGTTGTAAATGGGTTTACTCTCTTAAACTCCAATCTGATGACTCTCTTGACAGATATAAGGCAAGATTGGTAGCTCTTGATAATTGACAGGAATACGAGATTGATTATGAAGAAACATTTGCACTTGTGGCTAAGATGACAATTGTCCGGCTGGTGTTATCTATTACTGCATCTAAAAACTGGTTCTTAAAACAGATAGATGTTAAAAATGCATTCTTACATGGGCATCAAGGTGTCTATATGACTCCTCCAGGCTTGTTTTCTACACCTTCACATCATGTTTGTAAGCTCAAACAGTCCCCTATACTGTTTGAAACAGGCTCCACGGGTCTGCTTTGAAAAATTTCGCAATACCCTTCTTAGCTTCTCTTTTATTCAAAGTCAATACGATTCATCAATATTTCTTTGCAAAACTAACAAGGGAATTGTTTTGTTATTAGTCTATGTTGATGATATTATCATCACATGATCTGACAATCAATTGATGTCTCATCTACAGAAGCGTCTTCAGAGTTCTTTTCATATGAAAGATTTTGGATCATGAACTTATTTCTTAGGACTTGAAGTTCACTCTTCTCTCGCTGGTATTTTTCTTCATTAGCGCAACTATATCAAGGGACTCATTGCTTTGGCTGGTCTTCAAGATGGTCGCTCCACTGATACCCCTTTGGAAGTAAATGTTAAATATCAACAGAATGATGGAATGATGGTGAATTTCTATCTGAACCATCTCTATATCGACAACTTGTTGGGAGTCTCAATTATTTGACTATTACGCGTTATGATACTTCATTTGTTGTACAACAAATTAGTCGATTTATGCAAGCCCTACACATCTTCATTTAGCTGCAATTTGACGTATTGTTCGGTATTTGAAAGATACTTTTCATCGTGGTTTGTTCTTTTTTGCGAAGTTTCCTATCATCTTAACAGCCTATAGTGATGTCATTGGGATGATTGTTTTGATACATGTCGATCTATTACTTGATGGTGCATGTTTCTCAATAACTCTTTAATCTCTTGGAAAAGCAAGAAACAAGATTGAGTGACTAAGAGTCTGTTTGGGGTAGCTGTAACTTATTGAATAATTTGTTGATAAAATAATTTGTGAATAATTTGTTGATAATCTGATTAAAAATAATCTGCTGATAAGCTAGATGTGGTGGCTATTATAATTTTTTATTTTTTTGGAAAAGTCATACCGCAACCAAAAAGCTGTCAACACACATAAATAGATGCGGTGTGAAAATACTGTTTTCATCGTTTTGAAAAAGCATAAGCTGTCAGAACGCAGTTTACCCAAACATGTCAGGTGTATTTTCAAAACGCCACCAAACCAAATAAACTGCCCCAAACATCATAAGTCATATACTGAATCACAATATCGCGCTATGTCCTCTGTTTGTTCCGAGATCATTTGGCTTCGAGGTGTGTTGGCTGAGCTTGGTTTTCCTCAGATTGAGTCTACTTCTTTTCATGCAAATAATACTAGTGCTATTAAGATTGCCGCTAATCCTATCTTTCATGAGCGCACGGAACACATTGAAGTGAACTGTCATTCCTCTTAAGCTTCTCGAATGGAATGACAGTTCACTTCAATGTGTTACGTGCGTTCATGGATGGTTATATCTTTTCCACATATAATTTTTGATCTACAAACGGCTGATATATTTACTAAGACTTTTTCTCGATAGCGTCATCAATTTCTTGTTGGCAAATTGATGCTTATTGATCAGCCAGTATCAATTTGAGGGGGAATATCAATCAGAAGTAAATGAAATCATATAGAATAAAGAGTTTCCTTATTCGCAATGCTGCAAAAAAGAAAATATTATATTTGCAGGAATTCTTTCTTTTTAACTGAATATTTAGATTAGGAATATGTATTAATTAAATTATCTAAAATAGTTTATACAGAATATTATATACCTAAAATAGATTGTAAAGATTATTATTTATTGGAATGAAAGCAAAGAAAAATGCATTCAGCCTATTTGTTCAAAATATTGATACCACAGCAGGAAGGGTTCATCATGAGTTATAAGAAGAAATTTGAGATGCTACCTAGCTGGTTGAGAGGGGTATCGAAAGAAGTGTTAGAAGAAAACTTCATGAAAGAGTTGAGGCCAAACATTTGAGCAATGCTTCGTCTGCTGAAATCGCGAGGATTAATGGAAACTATGAATTAGCGCAGTTTGTTGAAGATAAAAATGTAGGCTAATATGACCAGCACAGGTCGAGTGTCATGTTAAAATTCTACAACCACGACGATACCAAAAACTCAAACAGTAGAATTTTAGAGGAAGGTTACACATGATAGGAATAATGGACCACAACTGAGGAAGATATTTAAACACCTGATAGAGACAGATTTAGTAGAAGCAAGCCAAAAGGTTATGTTTTCAGTATGACGAGAAGTTTGCCTCTGGACACCGTTGCAAAAATCAGATCTTACAAGTTCACACAGTGTTACAAGGAGGAGAAGAGAGATGAAGAAATAGAGAAGGTTATGGTGGAGGATGAGGAGGATTACCCTCACTTGGAAGTGGCAGAAGTCTCATTGAACTAGGTAGTGGGGTAGACACCAAACCACACTATGAAACTTCAGAAACAAATCAGAGAGTAAAATATGTTGGTGTTGGGAGATAGTGAGGCAACTCATAACTTCATCTCTAGTCTAAGTAATTAAGGAATTGGGGCTTGAGATGGATGACACAGAAAGTTTTGGAGTCATGATCAAAAGGTGATAGTTGGAGAAGAGCAAAGGAGTTTATAAATAGATGAATTTAACACTGCAAGTTATTCAGGTAATGAAGATTTTCTTCCCTTGAATTTACAGAACACTCACGTTATATTGGGTATGAAATGATTGCAATCTTTTGGGGAGACTAAGATGAATTAGAAACTCTTGACAAATAAAATTCTCCTGAAGCTTTGCAATAAAATTCTTTTGGGTATGAACTACAATTTTTGTTTCGATAAAATTCTCCTGAAGCTTTGCAAGAATACTAAAATACCCTAAGACCAAAAAAATTAAAGAAATTTAATGAAATTAACAAATCACCTAAAACTATAAAATAATAGAGGTAAGCTCCTCCGAGTCATGCACATAAAGGTAGATTTTCAAGTTCAAATATAAGGAATATTCTTAATCTTAAAATTAAATATTCATGAAAATTTTAATTTTTGGTTAAACATATTATAATTAAGGAAGATTGCATACATACCATTTAATTCTTATGCATTTACATATCTAATACATAAACTTCAACTTTTACATATGTCCCCATAACTGTAAACCTAAAGACTTGTGCTATTGTATAAAAAACTAACTTAAACAATTATAATTATAATTAAATGAAAACATAATTAAATGAAAACATGACACTCAATAGGACAAAATGGAGAAAAAGGATTCATGTAGCCGACCCACTTAGTGTGATAAAGGCTTGTTGTTGTTGTATGTCCCCTTACCAATGCATGAAAAAGATATATTTCAGTTTTTAAAAGTTAAAATAGTGGTATTTTTTATGTGATATGAAAGATTTGGGTGATATAAATGTAAAAACAGAAGTATAGGTGTTAAATAAATCCTCATATAATTATTTATAAGCTTGTTAAGTTGATTACTATCCTCATAAATCGCTTCAATTTTTTCTATGCATCATGAGATATTTTTTGAGACGAAGTACTAAATGTGGTGATCTCAAATCACATCATTAAGATAAAAAAAAAAAAACATCGCCAAAAATTCATAAATTTGATTAGATCATAAATTGACATTATATGAGCAAGATCAAGGACTCGAAAGTTTGATCTTTGGATAAAACCATACTACAAGAATATAAGTTTTTTATTTTTAAGCTTTTTCAAGATTAAAATATATTTGAATTTAATTTCTAACTTAAGATAAATTCTATTGTAATTATCTCCTATTTATTCAATTATATAGGGTTCTCTCTTTTTGTGGAGTTTATTTAAGAGTGGATTAGATCTTATCCCTATTGTGAACAATGCCTTCCAAAATTTTCCCGGTATCCTTTTTTTCATATCACAATGCTAACTTGAGCATATGAGAGGTCTCAAGGGAAAGGTCAATCCAACTGTCCATTTCAACAATGGATATCTTACAAACTACCGTCAAAATTTGGACAAAAGTTCTCTAAGGGAATGAGAAATTTGGACTACACTTTGAAATTCTCTACTTCATCATTTGCATATGGGGATCCCTTTATTTGGAATTTTTTTAGTTGTGCATTAGATCTTATCCCTACTATTATTGCCTGCAAAGATGCTTGAATTTTATAAAAAAAATTCAGTAAAAATTTCTCCAAAATAATTCTTCCTCTTCCTGACTATTTCTCCCAACCGAAAGCCTCCAAAAATCAAGTACTATATCAAATGGCCATATTTGCTCGAGTATTGTAGCAAAAGGCTCTTAAGTACTATAACTACAATAGCCATTACTAAACATAGCTAGTGATAGCTAAAATACCCTGGAGATTTATAAAGGTCCAAATTGGAGTGGAGAATGATTCCACATTAAAAGTAAATTAAGCCTCCTAGCTCCTAATGCACCATTAATAACCCTTACCAGCTACCTTAAATTTAAGCTCAATAGAATATGATCAAACGTTTTAAATAAGGACAAAGTCATGTGCATGTTTCAGTCCTACTCTTTATTTCCACAATGAAAGTTCAAATTACAAAATTGCAAAAATGTTAGACTGACACCTAAGACACCGTGTGCCTCGTGCTCCACTGAGTCGACACCGAGCTCGCCAAAAAAATTTAAAAGACTTATGTTAGGCATAAGAGTAAAATGGACAATTTAATCATTTGTTAGCTATTATTGTGGGGTATAAATAAAAATTAATATGTTTTGGGTTAGAGATATATGTGATTGTTATCTTGAATCTTAGCATTAGAGTTTCGAAGAGATTTTCTACCTCTCGAATTATAGATGTTTATATTTTTTGTATATACTTGTATTTTATGTGCTAGGGAAGAAAAATATTTTATTTTGCCCTAATTTTTGAGAAAATTCCTATCCAATTAGTATAATGAGCAATTGATATATAGGAAGCCAAAAACAGGATCGCAGTGCGCCTTCGTGACCAAACTTCACGATTCGAGCTAGTTGGGAAGCCAATGATGTGATTGCGGCATACATGATCTGTCGTTGTGACCAAACCTTGCGATACTAGGAAGCCTACGACGAGATCGATCCTTACAGGATCTATCGTTGTGACTGCACCCGTGATACGGTTGCAATTCAAAGGAGTTGAGAAGCCTACAACGGGATCACATTGTACAGGATTCGAAGTTGTGAGGTTTAGTTGCGATTCAAGCTAGTAGGAAGCTAACAAAGAGATCGCAATACATTCTAGATCAACGGGATCGCCTACGTCATTGAACCTTACAATATAGTCAACCTCATGACTGAACCTCAATGATATAGTCGCGACTCAAGCTAGCTGGGAAGCCAACGACGGGATCACGACGTACAGAAGTTCACCAATGCGAACGAAAACTTTCCTGTGAGTAATGGCGACCAAAACAGTAGATGTCTTGGAGGACAAATTAGAGGGAAATTTGAGCCAAAGTAATGGTGACAGGATCTCGAAATTAGCTCAAAAAAAATTTGCTCGTAGCTTGACCGTTTATTTCGATCCGAGTCAAAATTTGAATCAACTTTTCGAGCATTTAATGATTTTCCAACTAAATTCACAGCCCTGCCGCCCGCCCTGGGATCAAGAAACAGCGCCTGAAGTGGATGCGAGCAGCAATAAGAAGGGCATGGCATCACGACAGTGTTGTTGCCTTAGGCAAATCTAGAGCTGAGGAATCGAGCGAAGAAATCAAAAGCAAACTCGAGTCACAACTCTTGGAAGGAATAGTGTGACATGCAAACTGTTGGAACAAACGGAAGCAGGAGGGATCGAGTGAAAGAGTAAGCGGCGGATTCGAGCGGCAACATCTGGAGGGAATTGCACGACATCTGAAGGTTTGGAACGAGAGACAACAGGCAAAACAAGATGTCATGTGAGTCAGTTGGAGAAGAACGATTCGAAGGATTTCGAAAGGAACAGGGAACCATGGTGGGTGGAACCCCAATGAAGGGATGCATCCATCCGCGTTAGTGTCTTTTGTAGTCGCAGTCTTTCGGACGAAAGACAATTCAGAAGCCTATGAGAACGAGTGAGTTGATTATGGGGTGAGCCATACTCATGGGAGAAGAAAAATCAATACGGGTCGATGAAGGAAACCCAATACTTGTTTCATGGGAGTAATGAGCATGGTTGAGGATATTGGGCAGGCGACTCACACATAAAGAAATTGAAGATATTGATCTTTGAAGGATGGGATGTCTGTGGTTGGATTTATAGCTGGAAAGTTGCACATGATACGGAGTTCACAGAGATTCTAACACTGATCCAACAGCTCCTACAACAATTTGCAAAAGTTTTCCAGTTGTCACGTGGATTGCTGCTTCGAAGAGAACACAAGCATGCAATAGCCCTGAGGCCGGGTGATACCAGAGTTATAACCCAAAAAACTATATAAAACAAATAGTATTATTGAAAGCAAATATGTGATTACAGCCAAACACACTTGAAAGGGAAATAAAATGACAAACGCAAACACAACTAAACTTTATCCAAAATTGGTGGTTGAATTTGATGAGTGGATTGCAGGAGGGTGGTGAGGGGATGGATGGTTGTAGAAGGAAGGGGAAATTGAGGTCGGCTGCAGCGGGGCAAAAGTGGAGGTTGGCGGGCTTAAACTAGCGGAAAAACAGCAACGAGGAATCAGGCACTTGTTGTCCCAAGCGGCTGTAAGAAACTAGGTTGGACTATGGGAATAACAACCGGAAGTATTGTTCCGGGTGGTGGCAGCAAGGGAGAGGCGGCTAGTAGCAAAAACAAGCAACTGGAATTAGGGAAATAGATGGCTAGGTGGTTGGTCTGCAAGAAGAAAACAACAAGGCTTCTGTCCCAGACGAAGAAAAGGGAAGTACCTGTAGAAGGAAGGGATGCGAGGAGTAGCGAAATCGAAGGTACACACCACCTTAGGAAAAGTTACAGCTGGAGCACCTTCTCGCCTATGGATACAGCCCTAGAAGGGAAAACCAGGACGTCGTCGGCTGTCCTGACAGAAAATCAAGCAAAAAATGAAAACCTAAAACTAAATGCAAATAAATAAGCCTTAGATAATTAGGATTGGGCTCCGTTGTTGAAAAGAGGCACCAAAACCTTCGAAAGGAGTCGGGTGGCTCTACCTAACCTGCATCAGTCGCTCTGGCTGTAAGAAATGCAAACAAGGCTCCAGCGCCTCTCTCTGCATGTTTGTATCACTGAAGGTTTCTCTCATTAGTGAATGCCCATACAACTACCCACTAAGTACAGAAGCACAAGATCGGGAGATTGATCTGAAAGATGCTGGAGGTTGTGATCATACAACCTAGTGTGAGCCCCATCACTAGCCCAGTCTAGCTAATGACAAAGGATTGGAGTTGGTGTTTCTATGTGAAATATCGAGATAAAGAAAAAATATCTGACAAGTTTTCCACTCGAAGATGGATGAGCTACTAGACGAGTTGTTTGAGGTTATGATATTCTCCAAGATTTATTTGAAGTCGGGATACCACAAATTTGGATGTGGCCAACAAATGTGCACAAAACTACATTTCGAACTCATGAGGGTCACTACGCATTTCTGGTTATGTCATTCGAGCTCACCAATAATCTGGTTATATTTCAACTACTAATGAATAAGGTGTTTCAGCCTTTCCTCTGAAAGTTTGTGTTAGTGCTCTTGAACGATATCCTAGTGTACAACTGTTCTTTAGATAACTACTTTGACCATTTAAAGGTGTTAATGGTATCTGGTGTGTCGGTGGCTCCATCAAAGGTGGCATTTCTGTTGGATTGGCCACTAAATAAGAACTTAAAAGGACTGAGAGATTTTTAGGGACTTGCAGGAGACTACCAAAGTTCGTGAAGGATTACATTTCGATTGCGTAGCCGTTGATGTAGAAATTAAAATATAATAACTTTCAGTGGGGGGATGTTGAAGCTCTAACTTTTAAAAAGATAAAGAAGGTCATGATGAGTGTACGAGTGTTGGCGTTGCCTGATTTCAACCAACATTTCATTATAGAAATGCATGCTTCAGGCTATGAATTAGGCGCAGTCCTCATGCAGCATCAACAACCCATCAATCATTTCAATCAAGTGTTGACGGAGAGGACCAGACTAAAGTTAATTTATGAGTGGAAATCATATGACTTGATCCAACATGATCTTTTTCTCTTGCACCTTGAGAACGCGTCTTTTTTGGAGGGGAGCAAAGTTAGATCGGTGCCTAAGACACCGTCCTCCTCGTGCTCCACTGACACAGTCCTCATGCAACATCAACAACCCATCAATTATTTCAATTAAGTGTTGACGGAGAGGACTAGACTAAATTTAATTTATGAGTGAAAGTCATATGACTTGATCCAACATGACCTTTTTCTCTTACACCTTGAGAACGTGTCTTTTTTGGAGGGGAGCAATGTTAGATCGGTGCTTAAGACACCGTCCTCCTCGTGCTCCACTGAGTCAGCGTCGAGCCCGCCAAATTTGAAAACGTTCATTAAGCATAAGACTAAAAAGGGTAATTTGATCTCTTGTAAGTTATTATTGTGGGGTATAAATAGGGCTTAATATGTTTAGGGTTAGAAATATATATGAATGTTGTATTGAATCTTATGGTTAGGATTTGAGAGAGATACATACCCTCAAATTGTAGGTTTTTATCTTTTGTGTATTTGGGTTGTGTTGTTTTATGTTGGTGAAAGAAAAATATTTTATTTTTCCCTAATTTTAGTGAAAGATCCTATCATAAAACTATCAAGAGACAATGCAATTCATAAGCAATAACTAACAAGCTATCCTAATAAAACCGATAAATTGCCGAGGCTGCATATAAATCATATTAAGTAAAGCATCCAAACATCTAAAAGGACAAAAGGGCTAGAGAGCAAAACCTGAACAGCTTGCAGCATTGGAGTACCTTTAGCAAGCTCTGCTGCTATATATGATGCCAGAGTGCAACCAGTTCCATGAGTGTTTCGCGTCTTTATGTGTGGTCCACACAGCTCATGAAACTGTTCCCCTGGAGAGCATATCCCACAATACATAAGATATCATGTGCCTAGTTAAATAAATCTCAAGAAAACTGAAAAGGTGCATAAACAAAAGGGAGATTTATATATGTATATTTATTTACATATTTCACACCTAACTTTCATATTTACATATATAGCAGTTTGGTGCTTTAAACATGTGCATGAAATGATGAATTTCACTTTTAAAAAATGATAGTAGTGCTATTTTTAATTTGATATTAAAGATTTGAGTGCTATGAGTGTAAATATGAAAGTTTAGGTGTGAGGTAGTAAATACATAAGAATTGTGTGCTATGTATGTAAATGCCCCTAAACAAAAACCATGTCTAGAGAAGAAATACACTAGTCATACCATCAAAAAATATGTCTATGGCGTCTGATGAACCAGGCAGACCCCCACCTTTTACAAGCACATTCCTGTATCACACAAGCCTATTACCAAGGCTATCTACAGAAGCTATTTTGATGCAACAAAAAGGAAGCAATTCTTCAAGATCTGTATCACTGGAACAGCACGTTAAGAAAAAAGAAGATTTACATACATATGACTGAATTCCTACGTATAACACCTAAACTTCAATTTTTGCGTACATAACACCTTACCTATGCAAGAAATGGTGTATTTCACCTTTTTAAAGGTTAAAGTGGTGGGATTTTTTATGTGGTACTAAGGATTTTGGTGGCATAAATGTAAAAATAAAGTCTAGGTGTCAGATATGTAAATCGATAAAAATTGGGTGGTATATAAATAAATGCCCCTAAGAAGAAATAGCAAAAAGTGGCTGGTGCAAATGCTTTGGTTGATACAAAAAAAACGCAAGAAATAGCTTGCAAACAGCAATTCTTACTTCTCATAAATGTCATTTTGAAGCATACCTGGCTCCAAAATCAAGTATGGATTTCGCAGCGAAACGCATGTCACCTACAGTATTCAACGATATTCCTCCAAGTAGGGCCGAAGCTTCTTTCAAATTCGGGGTAACAATATCGGCCAATGGAAGAAGCTCCTTGCTATAATATAAAAGTATGCAAATTCAAATTCGGTTAGATCTCCAGAAAATAGCAGAGAAAAGTGTCAAAATGATCCCCTGACTCTTTTATAGGGAACTATTTTAGTTCCAGAGTTTATAAAAATGTCACTCTAATCGCCCAACTCTTTTAATATGGGTTGAAATAGTCCCCAGGGGAAACAATTTTAGCACCTATTAAAAAAGTCCATGGACAATTTTAGTACTTTTATAAACTCTAGGATTAAAATGGTTTCATGCAAAAGGTCAGGGGACTAGTTTGATACTTTACACTTAAACAAAAAACCGCAAAGCCTTATTTCATGAAAATTACAATCACATTTGCTCACCAAAATCCTTCGAGCGTGGACGGACCAGAAAGCACATCACCACTTGTAGAAATCATTACCGGATCAACAACTACAGCTGCCTTCGAGGGAATAAAAATACGTGAAGTACCACAAGGCCAAAAAGTTCGTGTAAAATATGGTGATATAAACGAAAAGTGAGCACAAACCTTGTACAGGAAACTCTTTTATTTTCTGGCAAATGACTCTGATCACACCTGGAGAAGGTAGCATGCCTGTCTTTATCTGAGAATTCATAACAATGATTCATTAGTACAACAACAAAAACAACAACAAACCTTCATCCCACTAAATGGGGTCAACTATATGAACCCTTTTTCTCCATTGTGTCCTATTGTTTATCATATTTTTATTTAATTCTAATAAATTAAGATCAATTTTATACAATATGCCCAAGGCTTTATAGGTCTACCTCTACCTTTCTTAACATAAGTCGAACCTAAAGTATCTACTCATGGTCAACATTTAATGCAAACCACCTACGTAAATTCTCTCTTTATTATGTTTGCCACTGGAGCTACACCAACTCTTTCACGGATACATTTATTTCACATTTTGTCTCTAAGTGTCAAGCTAATCATCCACCTACGCATTCTCATCTCAGCAACACTTTATTTAATTTTATACTTCTCTATTAAAGACCAACATTCTACGTCATAAAGCATTGCTGGTCTCACCACCATCTTATAAAATTTTCCATTTGAAGTCTAAGTGTTACTTTTCTATCACACAATAGGCTCAATGCATTCCTCCACTTCAACCATCCAACTTGAATTCTACTAATAAATAAATAAAATTATCTAATGCCAAGTTTTGTAAATTACTTTAATTTAAATTTCAATTAAAGTTGACGGTATAGATTTTCATATGGCACCACTAGATATGGTCCATCAAAATCAAAACAATCAACAACAACAATAACAAGCCTTTATCCCACTAAGTGGGGTCGGCTACAAGAATCATTTTTCTTCGTTCTGTCCCATCGAGTATCATATTTTCATTTAATTCTAATTGATTAAGATCATTTTTTTTATATAATAAGCCTAAATTTTTTTAGGTCTACCTCTACCTTTCTTAGCATAAGTCAAATCTAAAATATCTAATTCAATAGTAAAATAGAGAACAAAAAACTTCTCATAAAAAAGGGGCATTTATATACATACCACTCAATTCCTAAGTAGTTACAATCTAACACCTAAACTCTAGTTTTGACATTTATACCAACCAAATCTCTCATTTCACATAAGAAAATCACTATTTTTTACTTTTAAAAAGTGAAATACACTTTTTCATGCATAGATAAGGTGACATATATGTAAAAATTAAAATATAGGTGTTAAGATATGTAAATACATAAAAATTAAGTGGTATGCATGTAAGTTTTTCAAAAAAATACAGAATAATATAATGAAAGTTAAAGAAGTTCAGAAAACCAAAAAAAAGCAGCTATTCTTTATTCTGATAAACAGGCATGTTCAGCATTAAAAAAGTATAGCTTTTTTTTTATAAGCAGGGATGCATGCATTCAAGGAAATATAAAATACAATAATAAACAAATATATAAGGTCATTGACGCCAAGCGGATTAGAAGTGGTCATAAATATAACTGATCGAGATGTAAAAAAATGGTAATTTCTTGATACTCTTCAAAAAGAACTTCATTATTCAGCAATACATGACCTGAGTGCGGTTTTCCATCTTTGGTACACATTGCTGGCAATAGTACTTATCAACCCAAATAGGTAGTTTCTGTTTGAACTTGCCTTTATAAATCACCTTTGCAAACACTCAAACATAGAAACTGATGCCACGGGAACTGAACCATTTGCTGTATCTAGTTAAGTGCATCTCCTTATAAAAACATTGTTGTGCTAAAAATTTCGCTTTTAGTGATCTTTATAATAGATTAGATACTAAAGACGGTGAAAAATATATATATAAACTAGCCAAGCAAAAAGCAAAGAAAAGTAAAGATTTAATTCAAGTAAAGTATATTAAAGAAAATAATCAAAAAATGCTTTTCTTAGAGGAAGATGTTCAACATAAGTGGGTGAGCTATTAGAAAACTTTTTCAAAGAAGTTGCTGAAAATACGATCGACCTTAAGGATCTTAATATCGTTAATATTAATAAAATGTTTTATTTTTACGTCCGCATTAGTAAAAAAAAGTTGGGGAGACTTTAAAGAAAACTAAGGTGGAAAATCAATAGGACCTCATGATATCCAAATTGAAGTGTGGAAATAATTAGAAAATTTGGGAGTTTCTTGTCTCACTAAACTCTTTAATATTATTTTTAAAACTACAAAGATGTCTAAGGAGCGAAGGAAGAGTATTTTAGTCCACATTTTTATGAATAAAAGGGGCACAGAAGAGTGAAAATTATAGAGGAATTAAGTAGATGTGTCACACTTTAAAATTATGGGAGATGGTAATTGAACATATGTTAAGACATGATACAAAGATTTCTCATAATCAGTTTGGATTTATATAGAGCAGGTCTACTATGGAAGCTTTGATGGAAAAGTACAGAGAGAATAAAGAGGATTTATGCATATTTTTTGTTGATTTATAAAAAGCTTACAATAAAGTTACAAGAGAAGTCATTTGGAGACTTCTAGAGAAGAAAAGTGTTGATACGACTTATATTCAAGTCATTAAAGATATGTATACTAGAGTTGTTACTTGTGTTCGAACAAAAGGAGGATTGACCAAGTATTTTTCTATTTCAGATGGATTACATCATGGATCGTCTTTAAGGCCATATCTTTTTGTTTTAATTATGGATGCTCTTACTGGACCTTTACAGAAGGATGAACCTTGGTGCATGCTTGTCGCAAATGATATCCTTCTTGTGGAAAAGGCTAGAGAAAGTTCCGGAAAAATTTAAATTATAGAGGTCTACATTGGAGGATAAAGGCCTTCGTTTAACTAGATCTAAAACTAAAAACATTGAATGTAATTTTACTAGGAGTATCTCTAGTTGCAGAGTTGTAAATATGGGTGATCAAATCATTAAAAGTGTGAACATTTTAAACATCTCGGGTTTATTGTTCAAAGTGATGGTGATATAAATGAGGATGTTATTAGCATAAATCAAGTTGCTTGTTTGAAGTGGAGGAATGCATTAGGCCTATTGCGTGATAGAAATTAGTGCTTCGACCGAAAAGAAAAACTTTATAAGATAGTGGTGGGACCTGCAATGCTCTATGGCGCCGAATGTTGGAATGTTGGCCTTCAAAAAAGCAACAAAAAAGCAACATAAAACAAAGTTAAGTGTTGTTGAAATGAGAATGCTTAGGTGGATGAGTGGCCTAACACTTAGAGACAAACTACAAAATGAATATATCAGTGATAGAGTTAGTTCAGTTCTAGTGAAAGAAAAAATTAGAGAGAGTGTTCTTAGATGGTTTGGTCACATTAAAAGTCGGGCGGTTGATGATCCAGTTAAGAGAGTAAATGTTTTACATTCGACTTATGTTAAGAAAGACGGAGGTAGACCTAAAAATATTTGGGCATATTATATAAAAAATGAACTTAATATATTAGAATTACATAAAAATATGACACTCAATAGAACGCAGCATAGAAAAAGAATTCATGTAGCCGACCCACTTAGTGGGATAAAGGCTTGTTATTGTTGTTGTGGAGTTTAGTGTCAAAATAGTCCTCTGACTATTTAAATGGGGCCAATGTGCTTCTTTTACCTCTCAACCCTCAACTTTCTTTGAAGACATTGGGGTTAGGTTCAAAGCATGCACATACTGATTGATTTTGTCTTAAATGCTCTTGTATTTGTCTTTCTTTTCAGCTTCTAGAGTTATTTCGAAGATTGGCTTCCTTTCTTAATCATTAGAGCATTCTTCTTTTCTTTCTCTTCGTTTATTCTCAAATCGATCTTTCTCTTATCTTTCTCTTTCAATTGTGCAGTGAAGTTCCTTGTGCTCAAGCCTAATTCTACATTAGCGTGACTGGAAAGATCAAGCAAGACACTCGCTTCCACAACGAGAACGAACTTGGGACCATTATCCCTGCACCGATTTATGTACGGGTCATGAGAAACTTATTCAATGGTATGATCGTCGGTGAGCCAATACTTTATATCTCGACTAGAACTCGATTGACTTGTATGAGTGGAGCTGGTAGACCAATCCTACCAGTACTAAAGAAGTGAAGGGCGTCAGCGAGACTCGAACCTTATCCAAGCTTTCCTTTCCTTATCAGTCGAGCAAAGACAAGCTTCCCTAGCTAACATCAGGTCTATCTAATCGTTTTGTCCATCTTTCATGGTTATCTGAGAGCCTAGGAAAAAAAAACAAATTAGTTCTTAAATATTTTTTAAAATTGAGTTGGAATAGTATTCCATGAGGACTATTTCAATCTATATTTAAAAGTACGAAGACTAAATTGACATTATTAAAGACTCTGAGACTAAAATGACCTCATGCAAAGAGTCAGGGGACTAATTTGACATTTTCTATTTTTTTTATTTATACACATGTAATAATAGCACCTTCACTATCATGTTGTATATCTGAACATCTGAACTATCAGTGGATTATTCTTCCAATTTTTAATCTAAATCCCTGAGTATAAGAGTATCTGGATATCTTAAGTAATACTTGATCGAGCAGAACTTAGCATTATTGGCATGATCTTGATTAGTATTAACTTTCATGATTCTCAAAGTTCAGCCCCATATATCGACTTAGATCCTTCTTCGGTAGTATCAACTGTTTAAAATTGGCTTTAATCAACTTTTTACTAACACTATATTATAGCAACTGGTGTCAACTGCAAACTAACTAAAATTTACCTATCGTTATAAGAGGGCACTCTCTTAAAACAACACTGCCTCAATTACATTTTAATTTGCATTTATACACCACATTGCTAAACCTCTCTTCATGCTAAATATCTAAGTATGAATTATCCTTCCTACTTTTCAATCACAGATATCCATGCAGGCTTTAAAATTTTGTGGCTCTTTTAAAAGAGCCAATAGTTATAGGTTAAATTTTTAGAAGGCATATTAGATTTTTAGATAAGACAAAACCAAGAGATTTAGCTCTCATTTAGTGAAATCTTTAAGATGTGGCTTCTATGGATAATAAGCACCCTCCTAATAATGAGAATAACTTTTTAAAGCTCGTCGTTAGATGTTAAGTGCTTGACATACAACAATAACAGCAACATTGATTTTAGGAATGATAAAACTCACCGTATTTTATTAATTTTATTATTGTTTTGGTATGTTCGTTAAATTATTTTGATTGCAAGTAGACTCATATAAATAGTAAATTGATCAACGAAATGTCATAATTGCAATGATAAATATACTATTTAACTCATGAATTGTGTAAGAAAAGAAGATGAAAAAAAAAAAAGAATTCCCTACTCTTAATAATAAGATTATAGTAAACATTTTAGTATAAGAAGTTATTGATAATGTTATATTGGAAGATGACCAACCTTTACCAGTGATTGTTGTAGTCAACGGGTGCCAACCAAAGGAAATGAATTAAATCAAAGTTTATGTATGTGCAATATGACATTTCTAAAACAAAACAAATAATAATAATACAAATACAAATCAAAACATTCATATGATTGCATAAAAGATTGAATGAAGTGTGTTAATTACAATTTGTTTGTTACTATTTATCGCTTTTACACAATTCTTTTACATATTTTATGTAATTAAAAAGTGTTTGTTCTTTATTATTATTATCACTCATACTAGTCATGATTGAGCATGAACATTATTTCTTTTCCTTCTATTGAGTTTTAATTTAATAATGATTATTCCATTAAGCTTGTAGCTTCCTCAGATTATGTCATTGCATTTTAGGGAGGGTTAAGGATCACAGCAATTAACTAAGTAATATGATTTGTGCAGTTTTTTATTAATAGAATTTTGGAGGATTTTGAAGACTTTATGGGAAATATACATTTAAATGTTTTGATATTTAGCGGTTTTGTATATGTTTTGTAAATTTATTATGCATGGTTCACTACTTTATATAAATGAATAAATATTGAATTGAATTGGATGACTTGAGCTTGTGATGATTGAGTGAGACCAATTCTCCACCTTTTTTATCTCGCTTCATGTAAGACAGAGTGAAAGTTAGTGAGAATTGTGTTTCATCGAGTCGTTCACCTCTGTTGAACCACTACTTGACCCTAAGGAGGGTGGGTTGGTTGAGGTGTGACATAAATTGTTGTGCATACTTCTCATGAGTTACAGTAAGGCCTTTGAGAAAGGTACATGCTGTGAAAGGGAAGCCACTGTTGCACCTGTTTGGTGCAGGGTAAATGGGGAGAAACAAAAGAATGAAATAAGCAAGAGGATTTGTTGTGTGATAAGGAGAGGCAGTGGCGAGATTACCGTGTGGAAGAGAGGGTGCAACTGCGACAAGAGGCATTATGCGAGTCTAGAGCTAAGCAACAAGGTTGGGAAGAGAGAGTCGAAGTAGATGAGCAGCTTTGAGGGCTAGAGTGAACTGCATAATGAGTGAAAGAAGAGAAGGGAGAGAGAGAAAATGGGTACTAGATGTGGGCTTGTAATATAGACTGGGAGGGACGAATGTCGGGGCTAATTGTTGTGCATATTAGGCGTATTGGGTGTGAGGTTAGACTAGAAAATTATTTTTCTCTAGGTATTGATTAGAAAACGACAAAGCATGAGAGAGTTAAGGGCAGAGAGCAGGTTTGGGTAAATGGCTCGACTTCATAAGGAAGGTATAGAGGGATTTTATAGATATATATATATATATAGGGGGATTATAATATTTTTTTTTTATCGAATGGAAGAGACGGGAGGCTCTGCTAGGGTTTCGCCTCACGACAAACCCTAGCCTCTGCTACAGTTTTTTCGCTCGAAGAAGAACGGGAGTTCGCTCCTCTGTTCCCTTTCGCGGCTCGTCGTCTTCATAGACCTCGTTGAGTTGCGCCTGTTCTGCGGCTTCGCCCCGACCGTCTTCAGCTCGCCCATCTTCTGTTGTTTGGTCCGCCTTTTGCGGCTTCGCCCTGACAATCTGCTGCGACTTTCGTGGCTTCGACATTTGCCTTCATCCTCGAGATCGAGTTGAAATTGCAGGGGCTTCACAGAGGGATTTCCGCTCCTGCTCCCTGTTCTAATTCGGATTTTGCTCTCTGTTTTGTTTTTTTCACTGTTCTTAACGCCGCACCTTCATCTATTGGGGATGACTTCGGACAGATCGTATGTTGCTGCCCTTGCGGGTGTCCACGCCTCAGATACATTTAAATCGTGTTATTTCCCTCCTTCGTTTGAGTAAGCGGAGGACATCAAGAAACCTTGTAGGAAGAATGAGAAGTCTGTCATCTTTTTTAGAGAAGTTGAAGGTAATCAACTTGCTTCCTCCTATCAACTGAATTTAGTCAGAAAATTTTTATATGGTCATCTCAAAATGGAGCTGATTCGTAAGGAATTTGAGATTATGCACTTTGTTGGAAAGTGAAAATTTGACTGTTAGAAAGAAGACACATTCTTATACAACTTAATAATGAAGAGGATTACACGTGCTTATTTGCTAGAAGAATAATCTTGATTGATAACAGGACAATGAAAATTCTGAAATGATTTGTAGATTTTGACCCACAGACGGAACCACCAATCATTCCGGTTTGGATTCGCCTTCCTAGTCTGAAATTTCATTATTTTACAAAAAAATGTTGTACTCTATTGCCTCAGCTTATGGTAAGCCTCTCAAAACCGGCGTTCCTATTTTTAATCTTTCACGTTCATCTGATGTTAGAGTACTTATTGAAAGAGACATCACTTTATCTGCTTCTGAGGAAATTTGGTTGGGCACACAACACCATGGATATTAGCAAAAGATAGTGATTGAGCATTTTCCTTCATATTGTTCAAATTGTCGTATGTTCGGTCACTCCAGTTCTCAATGCTACCATCTACACCCCCACCTCAGAACAAAAAAACAAAGTGTTCCGCCAGAGACAGTGAATTCATCTCCGTCTGATCAGCTCCAAGTTATTGACACTATTGATCATCAAAATAATACCCCTGAAAATGTCGCTATTTTCGCAGGCAATATGACAACCATTCAGTCCCCACACAATGTTGTAGCTCTCCCGTCTTTGAAATCTTCTATCGTTGGGGAGAGGGAGATACTTCTACTGCTTCACTACCGCCTCATGAGGTCAAGCAAACTGTTAATGTTACTCAGGCTCATGGAGATCATGATGTGCAACAGCCTACACCTGTCCGGCCAACTTTGCAACAATCTATTGATCAGATGAGTCAATCATCGGATGAGGAATAACAGGTTTACACATCCAGGAGGAAGAAGAAAAATGGAGACATACTTGAGCTCAGGAATCTGATGGATGATACTTTGGTTACTTCGAGCAATGGTACTCACCTTACTAATTTGTTAGCCGGCTCACTTCCGAGAATTAGAGACAGAAGGAGAACTAAAGTGGGACGTCCCTATCACTTTTGCGCCCTTTGGTGACCTTTCGATTTTTTACATTTATGTATATTTGCTTTATTTGGGATTTGTGTGTGTTTTATTGTGTGAGTTGGGTTTTCTTTTAGGCCCTCTCATACAACGTTTTTGTATCTTTTCCACTTTAATATATTAGCCCTTAGGCTTTTTCCAAAAATAAATATATGTATGTATATATATATATATATATAACATATAAACATACATATATATATATATATGTGTATGTTTATATGTATGTATGTATATATATATATATATATATATGTATGTATATGTATATATATGCATGTATATGTATATATGTATTTAAAGGAATGGCCGAAGCCCCGACCATCCTAGGTGTACTAAATATTCGAGTATCATACCCAAAACACGGGGGATTCGAACCCTAAACCCTAAATCTTAAATTTAATAACAATAATAACTAGTAAACCCTAAAATATAAATGTTCTACCATTAACATGTTTTTTTTTAATTTCCTAATTTCCAGTAAAGGTTTATGCATTAGTAACTCGCATGTAGGGAACCCACAATAAGGATTTCTTTCTCAGGCAAATTTGACATTCTGGATACATCAATACAATCAATTTTGTAAACAAACAAGTATGAGCAATTTTATCATTGATTAGGTCACCTTGACTCTGATTTGTGATCTCGCGTCAGCATTCATCTCGTTCATTGTGCTAAATGAATTGGCTACAAAATATCTCTTTTTATTAATTTGAATGTTAAGTATGCATCGTCATAATCCATTTTCACGAATAAACAACACTTTGGCTCAATTTCAACAACAATCAATGCATTTCCAATTTATCCCTCTTTTGAAGCTTCGTTTCTTATCTTTTCATGATGTCACATTTGATTGTGTCAATTCGTAAAACTTGAATCGAGGTTAACACTTCCAAGGGATTGTAGGCAATCATGACTCCACTTTCTCCCTTGTTCCCTTTGAATAATACAATGACTTTATTTGGTAATGGTATATCCTAAATTCAAAAAATTTGCACCCATACAACATCAACCTGATGCTTAATCCATAAGGAAAAAATTATAAATTTGATCATTTTTAATAAATCCTTTAAGAAGAGATGCATCTTGTTTGCATTTCATTTGAATGCATTGATAATAATTCATATTTTGCCAAAAGGAAAAGAGGGGATTGGAAAATTCCACGATGGATAATCATCCTTTGATTTAAGAATGAGAACTTAGGATTGATTTTAATAGGTTGAAACTACATAAAAGTTTAAAATATATTTAACATATCGCATCATATATTTATTTTGTTAAATGAAGGAACATGCAAGTATCAATAATCTCAAGAACTGCAAAGTTCCATAATCATAACATCATCATAGAGTCGTATTCATCTCAAACATTGAATGTAGGATTGCCTTGCTGAGATATATAAAGCCAAGCAAATGGCCCATTTTTTCCCTTCCATTAAGAGAGTAAGAACCAATTTTGACAAATTAAGGAAATTTTATTAAAAAAATGTTAAATGCATCTTTATATTTTTATCATTTGGATTTAGGTTTTCGAACTCAATTCTAAATGAACCTAAGCCATGAGAACAAAGATATTGCTGTTTTCCATTGGAATGAAAACCATGCTAATAAATGACTTCAAAAAGAAAAAAAATGGATAGAAAAAAGATCGCAACGAAGAAAGCTAATTATTAAAAATTTAGGTGGAAGGAAGATAACTCCATAAAATCATGGAAAAACATCGATGAAGGCTACAACTAATGAAAATGCAAATAATGGAAAGTCTTAAGGCCCCGATACAGTGAGAAGAATTGGAAATGAATTCTTGAATATTTCGTTAACAGTATCTGCGTTGAATTTATTCAACAACAACAATAAAGCCTTAATCCCACTACATTGAATTTATACAAATAAAAAAAAAATCCTCTAGCAAATAAGATATAAATTTTAGGGACTAAAAATTAGCTACATGATTAATTACAATTATATCAGCCTAAAATTAGCTAAATAATTTGGTGAGATGAAGGCGATGATCACATGTATCAATGAGTTGAAATGGAGAAAATAAGATTGATGTGGTGGATGGACTAGTGCCAACTGGGGATGGAGTCAATAAAAACCTGTCAATCTAGCAGAGACTGTTGGCGGGAGACCAAAGGAGATAATTAAGGCGTAAATTTTTACCGTTGAATAGAGATTGATTTAAAGATTTTCTCAAAATGAAGGAGGTCGGGTGCTTTAATAGTTGAAAATAATGTGTGCAAGTTCACTAGCAATGACGAGGCCAATGATCTGGCTAGATGCAAGTATAATTTTGTATTATGATACCAATTTAGAATAGATAGAATTGCAAAGAATTACATTTTTATTAAATTATATTCTTGCTATAAACAAATGTGTGTACACAAATACATACAAATAAGAAAGAAAAATACTCTCAATAATAAAATATATAACTTGATATAGTTTGCATAAAGAACGATGTTCTCAATTACATTCTAAGTTTTTCCTTTATGTCCATATTCTCAAACCTTTTCTATTTCCACGAATATCTGAAATATCCTTATTATATTTCAATTTTTCATTGTTAAAAATAACTTTGTTGTTATATTCATAAATAAGTAATCCTTTTTAAGCCCCTTCTGTCGGCACTAAAAGAAGAAGGTTTGAAGAAAGTTTGGGGGGGTCGCCCGTAAGAAGCTGTCAGTCGCCGAAATCGAAATCTCGTCGCCCGCTTCGGAAGGACGTTTTAATTTACGTGTATATATATATATATATATA
>NW_018165076.1:428876-429180 GCF_001263595.1 Phalaenopsis equestris
GCCCCCCAACAAGAAACAATGCCACACAGCCCCCCCAAACTGAGCTTGACAAAAACTAACGCCAAAACTGAGCTCCCAAAAAAAGAAACAAAGTCAAAGCCGAGCTCGACAAAACCAAAACCAACATTAAAAATTTTTAAATTCAGATCTTTTTACATATATCAATGAAAATGCAGCTCTAGCCATTTCAAGCCGAAACCAAGGTTCCAAACCGAACCAAAACCGAGCCACAACACCTTCTAAATTAAATAGATTTTTCTCATAGCATATATTTCAAACCAAGGAGTGCCACAGGAAGCCAAAA
>NW_018165076.1:430293-431098 GCF_001263595.1 Phalaenopsis equestris
ACGCGAAACCACAAAAGAGTACAGAAGCGGGTTGAATTTTTCTAAAATGAGGCGGGTCCCATTTCTAAGGTTCTAAGATAGTCGAAGGGAGATTCCTAAGGCTAGATCCTAAATCCTAAGAGAAAGACTAGACCTCACTAAAAATGAGGTCAACACCTTCTATCAGCCAAAATTTAAATACATGTAAAAAGGAAAAGACTTACTTTTAAATTATGGAAACAAACTAAAATTACTCAAAAAGTAGCTTCTAGAATTTCTCTTTGCAAATCCATTAATAAATATTTGTTTCTTCGGTACCAAATTCACAATTAAAGAACATAATAACACAAATATAGTATATATTATTTAACCCACCAAAATGACACTCACGTTTTTAATATCGACAAAACACAAAAAGTGCTGGCAAAACCTTACTATGTAACTCACCACATCAACCTGCATATCCGAAAGCACTGATCTTAGTTGCTCAGCAACAAAGTCTTCTGCAACCGCAAAGACGCCCTACACAAACAATCATTTATTATCATAATAAAAACATTAAGCATTTATTATTATGAGATAATTGTGCAAAATATAATAGATGACTATTTATGTTGAGTGGAAGCAAGCGTGGCACAATGGGACCTAAGTTTAAAGCGACAAAAGGGATTATATAAAAGCGATTAATTTTTTTATGGGGGTTTAGATTGAAATAAAAAATAAAATGAAAGAGGGAAATTAAAAGAATAGTTTCATTCATAAGAGAATTTTTTGTTCTCTTCCAAGTCTACAGATAAACAAATACAAATATATATATATATATATA
>NW_018165076.1:431113-438097 GCF_001263595.1 Phalaenopsis equestris
TATATATATATATATATATAATTTTTTAACTTCTCCTGCATCCATAAAATAACTTAATATCTGTTCACTTCTCTTCTACGTCTTCATTATTAATCTTCTCACTTCAGTCAATGGAGTATTATGATAATATTTGTTCCTTTTCCTATGCACAATCAGTGCAAATCTCTGTGAAGAACCCTTTTGAATCCTAAAAGGTGGAGTTGAGACATTATGACCGTGAATTCTACTTAAAAAAGGCAAAAGTATCCCTATAAGAGCAATGCTTCACACGGCTCAAACTATATTAAAAAGTTCAATCTGCATGACATATTTGCATAGCAAAAAGTAGTATGTTTAATGGAGCAACAATGAGTAAAAACAGAAATTTTAAGAGGAATGACGAGTGATTTGCTCACATTTAAAAGCATATTACAATTTATAGGGATAAATAATTTTATCAACATGTCATATCTGAAATAGAATAATTTATAAAATAAACTAGCAAGATGCCCTATGATCTTTAGAAAAAGTATTTACCTAATTTAAAATATTCTTAAAGCATGGAGGCCTTTAGCCACATTTATTTTACCCGAAACCTAAGAAAAAATAATAATTCTAAAACAAGTATTTGTTTAATTATTGGAAATGCTAAAAGTAGTGTAGCGCATAGAATCTATATTTAGACTTCTGTTATAGAATTAAGCATTATGATTATATATATAATGTCAACTCTTTTAAGACTTTTTCTTTAAAATTACTAATTGGTGAATCGATAATTTGTAGAATGTAAATAAAATAATTTATCTAGTATGCTTGTGCGTGTATGATTGATTAACAGAGTCCATCCCCTTATGATACTAGCTGAGGATGCCAAGATACTCATACACGTAAATTGAAAAAAGAATTAATGTACCTTCATTGGTATAATTTAGGGCGCTCCTATGATGATTGTAAACAATACCAATAAAATGAATTGTTCTAATAAATCTTTGATTGTTTTAAATTTTACAAAATGGTCATAATTGAAGAAAAAAATAACAATTATTTTCTCTTTATTTATGCTTAACAAATAAGCATGTTGTTTCTTATTTTTACATTACTATGATTTAGAAATACGTATATTCACTAACTGTTGATATCTCACTATGATTTAAACTAAGATTTCTAGGTTAGAATTTCAAAGTAGAAATGAGTAATAAGGAAATACGTTTATATAAATTTATAATTGCTTTAATTTAATTTTTTTTTTCTTTAGTGACTCTTTCAATTATTTTGGATGATTAATTGCTAGTAATAGAAATTAAAACTAAACATATTTTCACCATCTGATATCATGTTCCTGCATTGGAATTTCCAAACCCTAGATCAGATTGTGCATCTATCTCCGTTTCTTCTAGAATAAGAGATTTATCTAACATTTAAAACCACGCTCAATCAAAGAATTAAAAAAGAGACAAATTTTGGAGATGAATTTTACACCTTAAAAGATAATATTTTTTGACATACAGTGAAGCTACTTCTTCTGCTTTTTGGAAAGAATTTGTGAATGCTGAAATTAATTCCATCGTGATGAATTCTAATTAAGAGTCAGTTGATTTGCCTCTAGGTCTGAAACAATAGGAACAAATGAAAATTCATGAATAGGTGCAAACCTAATTTATTAGTTGATAAATTCATAGCTAGAATAATAGCCAAAAAAATACTCAAAAGAGAATTTAAATTACTTATTCTTCAATTGTTAAAATTGCCTCCACATATTACAAGTTGCATATTCATCAAATGCCTGTAAAGACTAAAATTCCAAATGGCAAGTTAGAACAAGAGATTCACATGGAGCAAAGAGGAAGTTTTGTGCTACGTGAGAATAAGAAAAAATTACACAAACTTACCAAATACTCATATGAACTTTAATAAAGCTAAAAAATAATGGCATTAAAAGCTTCATAACACCATGGTCTCCAATGATTATAAGGTCAATGAATCGGATTTGTATATTTATCATAAACATGATGAGAAAAAATCTAGTGTAATAATTTGTGTATATGTTGATGACATGCATATATTAGATACCGGCCTTAACGTGATAATGGAAACAAAGTCCATTCTATTTCCAAAGTATACATGGAAAGAATAACAAGCAACAGATGTAATGTTGACAACTCAATTAAGAGCAAAGACAAATGATATCAAATATCCTTTAGAGTATTTTGTAGAGAAAATATGAAAGAAATTCTTTCGACTTAAGGAGAACACTTTGCACAACAAGTGCTATACTACTAAATTCTTTCTGTTTGAACACTTCACATGGCAATAATGGATGAGTTTTATTTTTCATCCTATATATGTCATTTTCCCCTTTGTTTTATTTCTAACTTTAATTTTAGCCACGTTTCTCAAATCTACATTCCTTACACCAACAAACCTCAACTCATGAATCGCTTTCTAGTTATAGTTTACATTAAAACACATGAGAGTAGTGAGTTTAGTCTCTCCTAGAATAGATGAAAAATATGGTCATGTAGATATATTAATTGGCGTAATCAGTCTATCATAGGTGTTGAGAAATTTAGGGCGAAAAAAAATAGTAATCGACACAAATCCAGAAGAACACACAAAAATTTAATGAGGTTCGGCAAAAATGCCTACGTGAGCGGCAAATTTCACTATTTCTGGGGAGTTAAGTTCATAACCACAGGGTTACATATTATATATATAGATAAAACTCACAGATAAAATAACTAACGCGCCCTTACTCCCCCCAACTCACTTATCTCCAAGAGACACAGCTCTTCCTCCAAGAGACACATCTCTTCACTCCAGGAGATACACCTCTTCAATTCCAAGAGACACTACTCTTCAATTCCAAGAGACACTCATCTTCATTCCAGGAGACACATTTTTTTTAATTCTAAGAGACTCCAAATTCTGATATATGAGCTATACCTTAACAAATCTCCACCTTGGCGAATATACAGCCCCTTAGGAGAAATACATATACCTAATAAATTTTCACCTTGGCGAATATTCTGCCCATTATGAGAAATACATCATGAAGTTGCTTATACCTAAATGATATGGGCAACCATGTCGTCTAACAATTGCAAACATTCAACAAGTTCAAGCAATGCAAGAACTTGTTGATAGTATCTGATTTGGTCAACATATCAATTGCATTTTCATCATATTATTCAACAGGGTGAACTTCACCTACAACTGTACTCCCCAACTGTTTATAGATATTACCTGCAGTGATCTTTCCTTTCATCACGGCAAATAAACCTTTAACAATTCTGATGGTTTCTCTATCCTCATCTGTCTTAGGAATAAAACTAATTCCATGTAAAGTATCCAAGGAAATTAAATTATTCTTCAAATCTGGAATATGTCTTACATCACATAATGTTCTGACAGTGTCATCATACATCTTAGTTCTGACTTTGTCAATACCAGCAATATTGTAACACATATCATGACCCAAATAGACCAAACCAGAATCAGATAACATGTATGAAGTAAATCATTTCATGTTAAGTATTACGTGATAAAAGCATCTTAAGTCAGGAATACATGCATCATTCAATTAAGTTGTTATAACTGAAAGTGTATCACCATCACTGTAATTTGTAATATCACTCTGCACCATATTCATGGACTTGGAAGGTACATCATATTTTTCATCAAACTGCTTCTTGAGCTTTGGACAGTCTTTCTTAATATGTCTCGGCTCTTTGCACTTGTAGCAATGAATCGTCTTTCTGTTTTTAGGTTTCGACCTGGAATTTCGCATTTCATAACTCTCCTTCTCCTCATTCTTTCCACGATCCTGATTACCGTTAGCATATAAACAATTACCATTAGAGTTTTTCTCTGCATTCTGTTTCCGCTGGTTGTGAGTCAACAATGTTACAGTAATCTCATCAATTTTGATTATTTTTTTCTCATATGTAAGAGTAGCACCAAATGTTCATAGGAGGAAGGCAATGAACACAACAGAATCATTGTTTGATCTTCATCCTCAGTACTCACATCAAGTCGTGTCAGATCTATGAATATTTGATTGAAGACATTCAAGTGTTGCGCCTGATCAATGTTTGTCTGCAACTTCAGCCTATACAGTCTTTGCTTCAGATACAGTTTATTTGCTAGAGATTTGGATATAAATTGATATTTCAATTTCTTCCATACTTCTCGTTGAGATTTCAGATTCATAACATGATAAATAATTTCATCTGTCAAACATAAACGTATGGTACCTGCCGCTCATAGTTGCAATTCTTCTAAATCTTCATCTTCTATATTATCAGGTTTCGTAGCTCGCAAAGCCTTTAAAATTCTTTGTTGTGTCAACAAATCTTTCACCCTTATTTGTCACAATCCGAAGTTCCTGGTTCCACCGAACTTCACTATCTCGAATTTTGCATCAGACATTGCTATTTGAAATTAATCCTGCAGCAAAATTTTCCTATCTTGCGTCGAAACAAAAACACACCGCAAATAAATTCAAAGAAACCTGAAATTTTTTTGTTAATTGCAGCAATTTTCTTGCAATTCTGCTGTGATTCGTAAATCAAATTTTTCACACGAAACACTTTTCCCATTCGCGTAAAAATTCGACCAAACTACTGCAAACACCTTGCCTAAAGCCTTTTCTTATTCGCGCGAACGCCTCAATCGAACTTCACCTGTCGCAAATTCTCCTGCGACAAACTTGTGAACTCCTTGTTGGCCAAACTCCTCTTGTCCGCCACCAAACTCCTCTCCTCTACGAAACTGGACCATCGCACAAACTGCTCCTTCGCGAACTGCCCTAGCCGCGGGAACTCCTTCCCGCAAACAGTCGCTAAGATTCGCGAACTCTTCTGCGAACAGAACTGCCGCTAAACTGCCTCTGCGCAGTAATCTTTCCTGGTTTGGATGAAACCATCTTGCCACCGATCATCCAGAGAATCCTTGGTTCGATCTGCTACGTCACCTAGTCGTGAACCTCCTGTAGCGGAAGAAGCAGTGCCATCTCCGCGACCTTCATGCGTCGAATTGTCGCGGAGCTGCCGAAGCCCCTTCCCGAACTTTGTCTGGCCTCGACCTGCCGCAAAACCTCCCGAACTCCTCCTGCCAAATTGTCAAATCATTCTTCTTACTTTCTGCACCGCCGAAAGTTTTCTTCCCTACCCTACAACCTCTCTCTGATACCAATTGTTGAGAAATTTAGGGCGAAAAAAAATAGTAATCGACACAAATCCAGAAGAACACACAGAGATTTAACGATGTTTGACAAAGATGCTTACGTCCTTGGGAGCAAAGCGGCGAATTTCACTATTTCAGATGAGTTTAGTTCATACTCATAGGTTATACATCATATATATAGAGAAAACTCACAGATAAAATTACTAACACGCCCTCGCTCCCCCCAACCCACTTATTTCCAAGAGACACACATCTTCACTCCAAGAGACACTCATCTTCATTCCATGAGACACACCTCTTCAATTACAAGAGACTCCAAATTTTGGTATATGAGTCATACCTTAACAATAGACTTAAACTTTTGGGTTAAAAATAAATTTGGCCACTAATATATAAGACCCAAAGTCAGTCATTTTGTGCAAATATTCCCAAACAAAAGTGGTATCAAAATTTATTTTGGTAGGAGTCAGGTGCTTCATGCAATATATTACAATTCTCAAATATTTGTGGTGCTTTCTAGGCTTCCACAATATTTGAAGAAATATCACAAGTGGGTGGCTCTCACAAAGGTAGCATGTAGTTGAGTGTATCTTAGTGAATAAAACTGAATGATGTTGAGAAGCTTTCATTTGGGGCAAAGCAATAGTCATTGTGAAGAGCTCTAATGGGAATATTGTTATCCACAAAGAATAATTGAAAAATAAATTGGTAGAAAAAATATCAACTGGTTGGCCCTTTCATATACATGCTTAAATGTTTGAGTTAAAAGTGGGTTTAACCATTATATTTCTTGCCCAACTTCAACTTCAGTCTTTCCTAAAACTTAGTTAAAAGGGAAAAAAAATATCTTTTTTATTCTTTCTCTTCACTCTGTTCGTTCCGTTTCTTATTTTTCTTTGCAGACTAAAAGAGAATAGCAAGAGCAATCACTCAGAAATAATTAGAATTTACGGGCAAAAAAAAAAAGAGCTTCTTCTCCAGCCAAGAACCACCTGAACGCCGACGGTATTCTGCGCCGTGACGGGAGGGGGAGCCCCCTGGGGGGGCGCAAGCCTTTATATCAGCCTGGATGCCAGCTCCGGCGCCGGAATCCGAACCGGCGACGGTCAGAACGTGAGGAAGTTGCTGACCACGGCCCTGTGTCGCGGCAGCATAACCACTTTCCTCCAACATGGCGAAGAACGGCTGAACCCTATCCCCCGTTTCTCTTCGGCCGAATGAATACAGGCCTTAGCATACCAAAGGCCGATTGGAATCGAGAAGAATAGGAATTAGAAAAGCAGAATAATGGATGCTGAAGAGCCGAAGAGTAGACTCCGAGTGCCGAAAAAGTATTACATCAGTGCGAGAGAAAAATAAAACAGTCCGGTATCCTTCCCGTGTTATTTGTATATTATTAAAGTACAATTGTGTTCTGAAAATATTATTTATATTATAATAACATAATAACACATAAATAATATATAATGACACTTAAATAATATAACAAGAATATTCTCTCATGTTATCGGGCAGATTTTTTATTTTTCTCACATTGATTTCACCGGTAACACGAGGTAATATTCACCAGTGTTATTCAGGTGTTACTGTATGTTATTCATGTGTTATTGTGTTATGCGAATATTCTATATATTATAATAACACAATAGCACATGAATAACATACAATAATACATTAATAACACAGGGGGGAATATTCTCCGTGTTACCGCATCGTTTTTTTTATTTTTCGTGTGACGTGATTTTATTGGCTACGCACGTAATTCTAAATTAGGAAAATTTATATAAATATCATACAATTCTTTCACATTTTTATATCTAA
>NW_018165077.1:0-9076 GCF_001263595.1 Phalaenopsis equestris
TTTTCTAGACCTCAACTAAAAGTGAGGTCAACAACTGTGTGCGTCAATGATCAAATAGTTACATTTAATTTTTCCAAATCTATGAAATACCCTGCAAAAGTTAAAGATGATGAATACTATAGAAAGAATGTTATATAATACATAAGTGAATGTCATTCCAAAACAACTTATGAAGAAAAATGCTATTAGAGGAATAGTTTTGGGACATCAAATTTCAAAAAACTATATGGAATTAAACTCTACAAAAATTCAAGTGATCGTTAATTTACATCACCCAACAAGTGTGAAGAAAATTATGAGTTTTTTAGAATATGCTGGATTTTATAGACGATATATTAAAGACTTTTCAAAAAATGCTAAGCCTCTATGCCATTTACTTGAAAAAGATGTAATTTTTAATTTTGATAAAGAGTGCCTAAAAGATTTTGAATTATTAAAAGAAAAATTACTCACTTTACTAATTATTATTTGACCATATTGAGAAAAACTTTTTAAATTAATGTGTGATGTTAGTGATTATGCTGTTGGAGTTATTTTAGGACAGAAGCATGAAAAGATTTTTAAACTTATCTACTATGCTTGTAAAGCTCTTAATGAGGCTCAAAGTAACTATACCCCAACTGAGAAAGAGTTATTAGCTGTAGTATATGCTTTTGATAATTTTATATAATAATTAATTGGAACTAAATGTATAGTACATATAAATCATTCTGCTATTAAGTATTTAATGAAAAAAAGATGCAAAACAAAGACTGATATGACGGGTTCTTCTTTTGGAACAATTTGACTTTGAAATAGTAGATAAGAAAGGAGCTGAGAATCAAATTGTTGATAATTTGTCCAGGCTTGAATTAGAAAAACCACTCAAGTTTAAAAAAGAAATTAATGAACATTTCTAAATGAATAATTGTTCAATGTTAATGAGTGGCATGTTCCATGGTATGCTGACATTGTGAACTTCATTGTTAGTGATATTAATCCATATGGAATAACATACCAACAAAAGAGGAAATTTGTATATGAAGCTAAGATTTATTTTTGGGATGACACATTTTCTATAAACAAGGAAAGGATATAAACAAGGAAAGATTTTCTATAAACAAGGAAAGGATCTTATTATTCAAAGATTTGTGCCTTTAGAAGAAACTTATGAAATTATCCAAAAATGTCATAATTTTGATTTTTGGGGACACTTTTGTGTTAATAGAAAAATATAAAATTTTACAATCTGAATTTTATTGGCCTACAATCTTTAGAGATGTTAACGTTATATCAAAACTTGTGATCAATATCAAAGAGTAGACAATCTTTCTATGAGGAATGAGATACCCCTCAATTATGAGTTAGAAGTTGAGATATTTGATGTTTAAGGATTAGATCTCATGGGACCATTTATACCATCATTCAAAAATTTATATATATTGTTAGTAGTAGACTAAAAGGATAGAAGTTGTTGCTTTACCTCGATGTGATGCTCAAAGTCTTGCAAAGTTTTTAAATGAATAAATTTTATAGATTTGGGTGCTGAGAGTAATCATAACTGACAGGGGAATTCATTTCAGAAATGCAATAATGGAGAAATTATTAAAAAATATCATATTAACCATAGATTTACTACTGCTTATCATCCTTAGACAAGTGGTTTAGCTGAATTATCCAATAGTAAAATTAAAAAAGTAATGACAAAATCTGTAAATCCAACTAAAATTGATTGGTCAACTAAACTTGATTATGTTTTGTGAGCTTATAGGACTCCATACAGAACTCCTATGGGAATTTCCCCATACAAGCTAATATTTGGGAAAGCGTGTCACTTACCAGTTGAACTTGAGCATAAAGCATATTGGGCGATTAGGGGATTTAATTACCATTTGAAAGATGCTGGTTAAAAGAGGTTATTCTAATTGAATGATCTTGAAGAGTTAAGGAATGAATCTTATGAAGGCGATAAGATTTATAAAGAAAAAATGAAGATGTGGCATGATCAGAGGATTCTTACTAAAAATTTTCAGTCAGCAAAACAAGTTTTTCTTTAGAATGCAAGGTTAAGATTATTTACAGGAAAACTTAAGTCTAGGTGGATGGACCCATTTTGGATGGACCAGGTGGATGAGCCCATTTGTTGTGATAAAAATTTATTCTTATGGAGCTGTGGATATCAAAGATCCTAAAACTGATAAAATACTCAAAGTGAATGGCCACAGGCTGAAATTCTACTTTTTAGGTGACCAACTTAAATTAAATGATTTTCGGATGGTGGGTCAACTAGAATAAGCACAGGTTTCATTGGGCTGACGACGTTAAACCAAGTGCTCTATGGGAGGTGATACACCAAAAATATATGCAATTTTAAACAAATATTTTATACTCATTTTTGGTTATATTGCGCTTTAAGGAAATCTATTTTTTATGTTTTGTTGCATGTTGATGATTTTTAGGACTTGAAGCAAAAAGGAAGCAAAAAGGATGAAATTTGGAGTCAAAATGACATTTTAGAAAAAAAAATATTTGATGTGAAAGGCGTCATATGACAGAGAGCACATAATTAAATTCGAGCCACTAGCACTGATGGTGCCATCGTGGGCGTCGACGATGCCAAGGTCAGTGCTTGGCGAAATTTAAGAAGATTTGATGAATTTGGATGCTTTTTGAAGAGTTATTGGAGGAACCTCTAAGCTAACCTACATTATGCTTTATTTAGAACAAAAATTGCTCAGAAAAAGTGGTTCTTAAAAAGGGTTAGAGTGTAATTGAGTTTACTTGATTGTTCTATTATTTAGTGTGATGAGTCTAAGTGTGATTTTCTCGTAAGAGTTGTTAAGAGACAGAGAGAAGTGATAGAATTATTCTTCCATACATCTATAAAGAGAAAATCAAGAGTCTTGTAAAGAGAGAAAGAGTTCAAGAGAGGCTACAAGAAATTTGATTTAAGAAAGAGATACATATAAGTGGTGTTTGTTTATTCTTGTTGTATAAACTTTCTTTTATTTATAAAATTCATTTTTTATTGTATCTTTCTCATGAGGTCTAAGTAGTTTTCATTGTCTTTCTCCCTACTCTAAGATATGGTGAAATGAAGTGATAGTTTGGATGAGCCAATTTTAAAATATAAACTAAAATGTGATGATTTTTCGAGTCTGCTCTTAATTTACTTTTCAATCTGACCAATTAAAATGTTAAAATCTGTTGTGAAACATATGATCCTTGAAAATGAAGTATGAGTTCTACAACAAAGTGAGAATCACATTCGTGAGAATCACATTCAGTGAGAATCACATTAAATTTTATGAAGGAGTGTTTTGTTCATGGAATTGGGTGCAAATAAATAGGGAAATATATATTATTGGGCGAAGAATTAGAGATTTTAGGGTGATAGACTAAAATCTTTAATTTGGTCTTAGTGTTTAAGAACTAAGGTGAGTGTTAACCTTTAAGGGCAGGGAAGTGAGAGCTGCAGAGTGAGATCCAGTATCCTTCCTACCTAACCACAGGATTAGAGACTAAACCTAAGATTAGCCAATGATTCTATGTAACACTTGACTAAGGGTAGAGAATTAAAATTACTCATATTTGACACAATTATTTGATTTGACACAATACAAATTCAAACCATTTATCTTTCTCATTTAACAAAAAGCTCGTTGTAGTGGTAAAGATGCTTTCTCATATTTCATAACTTCATCATAGAAATATAGTTTGGTAGTTACAGTTTAACTTTACTTCACAGTCTTGCTAGAAGTTGATAATTTAGTTTTGATAGAACCTTAAACATTTTAAATTAGTATAGTAGACTTTTTTATTAATGTAAAATTCCTAATTTAAATTACCATCTCGAATTTAAACATTCCTCGTGCGATTGATAATTGGGGCTTAAACAGAATGTCTTGTATTACTTGATAACCATATGTATACTTGCATAAAATCGCAAAATAAATTACTTTAATTTTTTATTAATAAATAAAGAATCATGCTTTTGCCATCACTACAAAGCGGAGTCATCTTCATTAATTTTACTCAACTATAATTTTCAGGATCAAGTTTTTTAGTGTTATTGCTGGGGAAGGTAACAGTAAATTAAATAGATTTGGTAAATTAGAAAATTTAGCAATAAATATATAAAGAGAAGATTAAAAATCATTAAAAAATCATAAAAACCCATTTAAGAGTAACAAAAAAACATGAAATTTGAATGAAATGGCGAATAACTTAAATAATCAAATAAATGGAAATCGATAAAGACCTTTAAAATATTATGCTAATCCTACAACAGATGAACTTCACTTAATTATTCAAAATCCTGATGTTGTTGATAATTCATTTAAGCTTAAACCTACTATTATCTAAATGGTACAAATAATCAGTTTGGAGGAACACCTACTGAAGATCCTAACTTACATCTTGCTAGTTTTCTTGAAATATGTCCTACTTTTAAATATGATGGAGTGTTTAATTATGCTGTCAGGCTCAAACTTTTTCCTTTTTCATTAAGGGATAAAGCTAAAGATTGATAAAGCTAAAGAATAAAGCTAAAGATTGGTTAAATTCATTAGCACCTAGATCTATCAGAACATGGGGAGAACTATCACAATTTTTTTTGGCAAAATATCTTTCACCCTCGAAAACTAGTAAACATAGAAATGATATCAGAACAAGGGGAATCAATATATGAAGCCTGAGAAATCTTTAAAGATCTCCTTAGGAGATGTCCACACCATCCTTTACCAGATTGGTTAAGAATTCAAAATTTTTATAATGGATTAGCATGATCACTTAGATCTATTATAGATGCTGCTGCAGGTGGATATTTAATTTTAAAACCTTTTAATGAAGCATATTCTTAAATAGAGGACATGGCTACTAACAATATTAATGGCCCTCTAAACGGGTAAATCCAAAAAGAGTAACAAGTATTCATGATTCTGATGCGATGTCTATTTTAGCATCTCAATTTACTGTTATATCAAAAAAGATTGATCAAATTAGAGTGAACTATTCTCAAATATCACCAATTTTAGAGAAAATTTTACTAGAATAGATAATTGATAATCTGTCTTATGAAACTTTAAATGCTATAAACAATCGAACTTTAAATGCTATAAACTTAAATGCTATAAACAATCGAAATAATAATCTCTATTCTAATTATTATAACCTTGGATGGAAAAATCACTCTAGTTTTAGTTGGAATAATTAGAACAATTAGGTGAACCTCTCAGGAAATTCAAATAACCAAGTGAATCTTAATTATAAACCTTATTATCCTCCTCGAATTTTCAATAATTCACAAGTTAAGGAGAAGAAGTTGACTATGGAAGAAGCAATGTTGAACATGGAAAATCAAATACAAAATAAAGGGCTATAATTAGGAATATTGAAAATAAAGTAGGACATATTGCTACTGCACTAGTAACAAACCTTTGGGAATTCTTCCGATAACTGTTGAAGTTAATCAAAATGATCAAAATAAGGAGAAAATTAAAGCTATTCAATTATGAAGTGGAAAATAAGTGGAAATAAGAATCCAAAGAGAAACTGAAGTTGAGGAGGAAAAGGTAGAAATTGAAAGCGACAATGATGAAAATAAACCAATACAAGTTTCCTTAGAAAAATTGTTACCTCTATTTCCTCAACTATTGAAACAGAAAAATAAATATAAATAATTCACAAAATTTTTAAAAATCCTTAAAAAGTTAATGATAAATATTCCTTTCATTGAAGCTTTGGAACAAACGTCAAGTTATGTGAAATTTATGAAGGATACACTAAACAAGAAAAGGAAGTTTGTAGATCACGAGACCATTGCACTTAGTGAAGAGTGTAGCACTATTATTCAAAAAAGGCTTCCTGAAAAGTTAAAAGATCCTGGTCCTGGTAGTTTTACTATACCTTGTGATATTGGTGAAATTTTTTTTGGAAACGCGTTATGTGATCTAAGAGCTAGTATTAACCTAATGCCTCTATCAATTTTTTTGTGTTTAGATTTAAGAGAGATTTCCCCTACTACTGTCACTTTTTAGTAGCTGATCCATCAATAACTTAACTTAAAGGGGTTATAGAAGATGTATTAGTGAAAGTGGATAAATTTATTTATCTTGAGACTTTATTGTATTATATATGAAGGAAGATAAAGAGATTCCTATTATTTTGGGGAGACCATTTCTTACAACAGGCAGAACTGTGTGATAGATGTGCAAAAAGGAGAATTAATAATAAGAGTCAAAGATCAAGAAGTAACATTTAATATAGAAAAAGCTATGAAATATCCTATGATCGAAAAAAGATAATCAATGTTTTAGAATGGAAGTTACTAATTATCTAACTAATGAGCGATTTCAGGGAATGTTTAAAGAAAAACTAAAGCAAGAAGAGTAATTTGAGGATGAGAATGAAATAAAAGAAGAGAATTTAGATTATGTTCAAGCCAAATTTGAAACTTTAGACCTTTTCAAAAATGATAATAAAAATCTTATTCCATCAAGTATTAAACCACCTGAACTTGAATTGAAAGTATTACCTGCCCATTTAAAATATGTGTTTTAGGAGATTGATCTACATTGCCTTTTAGTATATCTTCTGATTAAATTAAAATTCAAGAACAAAAATTAGTACAAATGTTGAAAAGATATATAAAGGCCTTTGGATGTACTTTAGCAGATATTGAAGGAATCAGTCCTTCAATTTGTATGCACAGAATTCTATTAGAGGAACAATACCAACCTAAAGTTGATCCTCAGAGGAGATTAAACCCAATAATGAAAGAAGTTCTTAAAAAAGTAATCTTAAAAAGGTTAGACGCTGCAATTATATATCCTATTGTAGATAGTGCTTGGGTAAGTCCAATTCACCGTGTTCCAAAAAAAAGAGGAGTCACAGTTGAAGTAAATGAGAAAAATGAACTAATTCCAATTAGATAAGTTACTTGTTGGCGAATTGTATAGACTATAGAAAATTAAACATGTCCACCATGAAAGATCATCTTCTTTTACCCTTTCTAGACCAAATTTTGGATAGATTGGCTGAAAATGTTTTCTAGATGGATATACCAGGTTTCACCAAATTATGATTGCTCCTGAGTATCAAGAGAAAACAACATTTATAAGCCCTTATGGAACATTTGCTTCTGGTAGAATGCATTTTTGGACTAAGTAACGCACTTGCGACATTTCAAAGTTGTATGATGTCAATTTTTAGAAATTTAATTGAACGTGGAATGTAAGTATTTATGGTTGATTTTTCTGTATTTGGAACTTCATTTGAATTATGTTTAAAAAATTTGTAAAAAGTTCTAAAATTATGTGAAAAAATCAACTTAGTACTAAATTGGGAAAAATGTCAATTTATGGCTGCAGGAGGAATTGTACTTGGGCATAAAATTTTTGAAAATGACTTGGAAGTAGATCCAACAAAAATTCAATTTATTGAGACATTACCACCTCCTACTATTGTTTGAGGGGTAAGAAGTTTTCTAGAACATGCTGGTTTCTATAGGCATTATATAAAATATTTTTCAAAATTTACTAAGCCATTATGCCAACATTTAGAAAAGGATATGAAACTTAATTTTAATGAGGAATGCAAAAAAGCATTTGAACTATTGGAAGAAAAATTAATCACTGCTCATATAATTATATTACCTGATTGGAAGAAACCATTTAAAATAATGTGTGATGCTAGTGATCATGCTATTGGAGCTATTTTAGGGCAAAGGCATAACAAGGTTTTTAAAGTAATATATTATGCTACTAAAACTCTAAATGATGCTCAAATTAAATACACCACTACTAAAAGAGAGTTATTTGTTATTTTCTATGCCTTTGATAAGTGTAGACTTTACTTAATTGGAGTCAAATGTATAGTGTATACAAATCATCCTTCTATCAAATATTTGGTGCAAAAGAATGATTCTAAACCAAGATTAATTAGATGGATACTTCTGCTCCGAGAGGTCAATTTTGTGGTAGTAGATAGAAAAGGAAATAATAATCAAATAGCTGATCAATATTTTAAACTATAACAAAAAAATTATTATCTAATTTTGCAAATGAAATTTTAGACACTTTCTCTGATGTACAATTGTATAATAATGATATAAAGGATAAACAATGGTATGACGATATAGTATATTATATTGTGAGTGATATTCTACTAGTTGATGTAAGAATCAACAATTGAACAAATTTATTTATAATTAAAAATTCTATATTTGGGATGCCCACATTTATATAAACAGTGTAAGAATTTAATCATTAGAAGATGTGTGCCTTACAAAGAAACTAAATAAATAATTGAACGATGTCTTGATTCTAAATTTGGAGGACATTTTTAAACTTTTAGAACTACGCATAAAATTTTGCAAGATGGATTTTATTGGCCTACTCTTTTTAGAGATTTTAATGAATATATTAAAACATGTGATCGATGTCAGCGAGTAGGATGTATTTCTAGAAGAAATGAAAAGCCACTAAATTACTGATATATATATATATATATATAGATTGCTTGTTGTTGATTATATATCCAAATGTATTGAAGCTATTGTTGTACCGAAATGTGATGCTTGAAGTGTTTCTAAATTTTTAAATAAAATTTTCTTACAAGATATGAAATGCCAGGAGTGATTATTACGGATGAAGGATCCCATTTTAGGAATAAAATGATCAAGAAATTGGTTATAAAAAATAATATCATGCATAGATTCTCTACTGCTTATCATCCCTAGACTAGCAGTTTAGCAGAAATATCAAATCGTAAAATAAAGCAAATTTTAGAAAAAGCTATAAATGCTTATAAATTGGATTGGTCTGCTACATTAGATACTGCACTATGTGCATACAGAACTGCCTATAAGACTCCTATTTGAATGTCTGTATATAGACTTATTTTTGGTAAAACATGTCACATACCAGTAGAATTGGAATATAAAGCATTTTGCGCAATTAAGGATTTTAATTTTAATCTAAAGGATGCTGGTTAGAATATATTGGTGTAACTCAATGAACTTGAGAAGATTAGAAACGAAACATATGACAATGCAAAAACCTAGAATGAGAAAATGAAAATATGACATGATCGGAAG
>NW_018165077.1:9194-16375 GCF_001263595.1 Phalaenopsis equestris
TCATTATAGAACTGTAAACTGTAGTTATTAAAGATCTTAAAACTAGAAAGATATTTAAAGTTAATGGACATCGATTGAAACATTATTATGAAGGGCACATACCACAATTTAAAGAAATTTTAATGCTGAGTCATCCGGATTAAACCTTAGTACATCGGGCTGATGATGTTGAACCAAGGGCTTTTTGGGAGGCAGCCTATATATATATATATCTTACTATTTTGTTTAATAGTTGTTCTTTGTACAAGAAAATAATAAAACCTTAGAATCCTACAAAATATTATATATCATAAGTCGAGATAAATTTTGGAATTGGATGAAAATTTGAAAATGAATTGAACAAAAAAATGAAACAGATGCAACTTTGGCTTTGGCGTCAACGGTGCCCTTTTCTAGAAGCCATTGTGCTGATGGTTCCATAAGGGGTACCGAAAGCCCGTAGTGTGGTTTTGGAAGTTCAAGACAAATTTGGTAGACTTTCGCAGGATTTCATTTCAAAATAACAGCCTAGAGGTCTTTTCAAAGGCATGAAAATTATTTTAGATGACCATAAACTTCCAGATTTCAAAATTGGAAACATTTAAGGTATGGAGTTTTCAATAGAATAAAGTTCATCAAATTTGATGCGCAGAGATTATATGACAATGTTATCACTAAGAAGAGACTTATCAAAGAGAGAGGCTTTGTCAATAGTGTATTGAGTTCTACAAGTTCTCTGATTGAGAAAATCATAGTACAGAGAGGTTGGGAAGTTCTATGCTATACTACTACTGTAGTAGTTCTTCTAGTGGTAAAAATATTTTACGCTAACCTACATGGAATTAACCAAGGAGTTGTCTTCGTTCGAGTTAAGGGTGTACCATTTACTCTGTCTCAAATTAATGATATGTTTATGATAGAAAGCATGCTTATCTTTCATTATACAAACTTTATACTAACGAAGGATATAAAGTATGATGTATACCAATTTCTGATGGATGAAAATGATAATTGGGAAATCAGAGACGAGGGGTGCATCAGTTTCTCTGCTTCACTGCTTAATCTGATATCTAAAAAATGGTATTTCTTCATCTTTGTAAAACTACTCCCTACAATGAAGATTAGTAGAGTTACAAAAGAAATTGCAATTTTAAACTATTGCATTTAAATGGAAAAGCGCATTGATGTGGGATCAATTATTTTCAAATCTATTATGGGTATTATTATGAATGGGCCTATATATGGACTGGGGCATCCTTCTACAATCATCTTACTTTACAGTCAATCTCAATTGCCATATGAAAGTTTTTAGAAAGTATTATTACCTTGGGAGCCCATAGATCATATTGATGAAAACTATATTGGGAGTTGAAATGAAACATTGGAATCATTCATCACATGCTTCGACAACCTTAATGCCCCATACAGTTGGAAGTTCAATAATTTTAGAGAGGAAATGAAGAAAATAGAAAGAGAACTTTAGAGTAACATGATTGCAATAAGAAATCTTAATTACCTTTTTGATCACTTAGATTAGAGGATGAAGGAAAACTTTGATCATACGAGAATAATTGAAGGAGGTTTGGTGTAGATGTTCAAGAAGAATGAATGGATAGATGAAAATTTGACTAATCAATTCCCGTACCGAACCTTCTACAATTTGTGCACCCATTACCAGTCTGTGGGAGATATTAGAGGAGGAGAAAGTACTGAAGATGAAGAGGAATAATTGAAGAAGTTGGACTCTCTACTGTTTAAAATTAATTATGTTTTTAATGTAATTGTGTTGGATTTTCTTTAAAACTTTGTGTGATTGTGTTGAATTTGCTTTTCTTTAAAATCATAAAAATTTAATTGTATGTTTAGTTTAGTTTTCAACATTCTAGTGTTGTGGCTTGATTTCGGCGGTGAACTAGTGTGTGCTTGCTTTATGTATGTGTGAGTGTGATTGTAAATCTATATTTGTAAGTGTTTAGAATTTCATATATAAAAGTTAGTTTTTGTGTTGTTTGTAAAACATTTGTTTGTAGACTATTTAAGGATAAATATTATTTTATTAAGAAGACTAAATTGATGTTGGAGTGAATTAGAAACAACTGAAATTGCAAAAAGGCAAAAAACTGAAATTTTTGGCTCTAGCGCCGACGGCACTCAAGACCCAAAAGTTCCCAATTATTTAGTTTATTGTTTGTTGTATTTTGTTAATATTATTTTTTAATTGTTAAGTGTGAAACTTTGATTTGTATTTAAATGCGGTGTTGTGAACTATCAACTATAGAAATGTTGTAAAGTTGAAAATTATTTTAATATTGTTATTGGCTTTTAGTGCTTTGTTGTATTTTAATTTTTAGTTAACACTTTCTCAACAAACATTTTTATATATTTTATGCTATTTAATGTTACAACTTTTGTAGTATTTCTTATTAGCATCTAATATGTTTCAGAGTTAACTTTCAAAATCAAAATCTTCAACAAGTCTTTTCTTTGTGTATTGACTGTTTTCTTTCACCCTAAAACATCAGTTTTTCATGTTTAATCTTTTAAAAATTTAACTTTGGGTGGGGGGGGGAGGGAGGGGGAAGAAAAATTCATTTTAAGGAAAAAAACTTAATTTTATTTGTCCTAACTAAACTATATTTTAAAATCTTTAATTTAACATGACCTATGGTGGTAGAGCCTAACTTTTGATAACTATATTTATGTTTATAAATATATAGTAAACTTAAGTAAAAATTTATAATAATAAAGGTTAATTTTAGAGATTAAGATATTTGGTATGTGGGAATAAGACTATGTAAGACTATATTTTTTTTATTTTAAGTAAAGAAATTTATAATTTTGAAGTATTAAAGAATCTTAGAGTTTCATGTCAGAAGAAAAGAATTAAACTTTATGAAAAATCTTCAAAGCTAATATCAATTTATAAAGTGAAGGAATGTGAAAAGTTTTTAACTTTAAGAAGATGATAGTAAAGTTCAAAATCATTAAAAGCTATCCGAATATAGTAATTCTCACATATAAAAAAAAGAATAAAAGAAGAGAAAAGAAAAAGGATTGAAAATGATCCTGAAAGAAAAAATAAAGAAAATAAAAGAAAAAGGTGTATGGAGAAGCTTGAGGAGATGCCTAATCAAAAATTGGCTTCACTTAAATTAACTTAAGGAAGAAGGTTTGGCAACATTCTCTAACCTTGTATTTAAGTATTAGCATATTTACTAATAAAGTTTGCATGAAGCTCTTTCATGAAGCTCTTTTTCATATGGATATTCTAAGTGTCTTTAATATGACAATTTGCAACTTTCCTTGAAAAGAATAGAGAATTAAAAATCTTAGTCTTGACTGCTAGGTATACTTATACCTTTATTGACCTCACTTTTGGTTGAGGTTTAGTTTTTTCCTCTTTGGTAGCCTAAGGTCTAGCCATAGGACTTTCCTATTGACTATTCTTAGAAAACTAAAAAAGGCACCCTCACCACTAGAAATTCTAAACTCTTCTCTAATCAACTTGAAGTTCCACATATTGGTCTCAACCTCCAAATACTTAGTAGGTAGGGTCACTATGGGGGAAACTCAAGATGAGTCACCCTTAGGACTGCTGGACCTTAGGGTTAACCCTGGGTGTTGATATGGAGCTAAGGTACTCACTTCTCCCATCTACACTCACATTCGCTCACAACCCTAAACTCAAATTTCTAGCCTAGATCTCTTGATCTTTTTGGGATGCTCATGTTGATGGTCCCCTAAACCTACCAGCCCTAGGTCTATGGTTTTATGGTTTGGCTAAGACCACTATGGTCTATGGTTTGGCTAAGACCACTATGTAGTGGACCCAAAATGGGGTTTCCATTGGTCCATGGCTTATTTACCTCAACTCTGACCTCAACTCTGCCAAAATACCCATCTTGGCTTTTTACCCCTAAAACACCCCCAAATTACCAAAATACCCCTCCATAACCCAAAATTAAAAATTCCCAAAAAATCCCAATAAATCCCAAATATTTACAATTTGATTTCTCTCAACTACCACATGACCCAATTTGGCCAATTTGACCATCTTTATCAAAAATCCCCAAATTTTCCTTTAAAGACCCAAATTTTCTCAAATTCAACGCAAATGTTCATCAATTTGATCTCAATTGACCAAAATTTCAATCCTAATCTCAAATTCACTTTTTATATGACCAAATTAAACCAAATCCAAGCTTAATTGGTCCATGATTTGAGCCCAATTTTGATTTGGGTCAAAACCCCAATTTTGACCATTTAATTTTGGCCTAAATCCAAAATTCCCAAATTTAGCCCCAAATTGGCTAAGTCCCCAAATTTCACCCAATTGATTGCCTTAACCCCCAAATTGGCATCCAATTCATGTTGAAAACTCTTCATAGGGTCCCCATTGACTATTTAAAATAATCAATTTTGATTTATCCCAAGGCTAACCCAAGCTAGACCCAAGCCTAGCCCAACATGACCAAATTGACTAAAATTCAAAATTCCCTCAAATTGACCCTTCAATTAAGCTCAAAATCACTTCCATCCTTCACCAAAGTTATTCCTTATGATCATATACACCAAATGAAAAACTTATTTGGGAAAATTTACATGGCTAACCTAGCCCAAATACAAGTTTTGATCATTTGGACCCACTTGGACCCATGCACTAAATGTGACCTAACCACCCTAAAGTCACCAGATTAACTCCATCACAACCATTAGTTGGACTTAGTGACTAGTCCAAACACAATGAAACCACATAAATCAAGCCATGGACCAAAGGTCCCCCAAATCTAGGGATATTTTTTTCCAAAAATGCATGTGCTTAAGATATCCTTACCAAAATTAGGTATTATTGCACTAAATTGCTGTGACATATTCCCCTGGGTTCCCTAAGCTCCTAGCCACCTCCCCCTGGCTTGCTGGCCAGTCTAGTGGCCGGAAAAGCTCAATACCAAGAGCCACCCCCATGGAGCTTCACCCAAATCAAACCTAGAGGCCAGCTCATCCAAATCAAACTATTGAGCTCCTTTGCCCTCCACCTAAGCACCACATTACACATCCTAAATGACCATGACAGCCACCATAACCCCATTTTTATAAAGGCACCTCCATGGCCGTTAAAATAAGTGCTAAAATTTCCTTAGTGAAACCTCTCCAAGTTCCACACAAAGCTTCCCTAAGATCTCTTCAGTGCATTCCAACCATTTTCCCTCACCAATTCCCATCCTCTTCAGTGCATTCCAACCATTTTCCCTCACCAATTCCCATTGTCGGAGCTCAATTTTGAGCTTGAAACCTTGTCGGAAACTAGAACAGAACCCAATACACCTCCACAGTCCACCCGAACTCAAATTAACTCTACCCACACATTCACAATAGTTAAAGAAGTCAAAGCCTCATAAAATCCCCTTTCTAGAGAGCTTCTACCATAGCACTAGACCAACACCCAAATCCGGTCGTGATCGAATTCTTACCTAGGCCTTATTCCAAGACCAGGGATTCAATCCCTAGCCTCTTTGGATCATAACGAATGTACCAAGACCCTATGATCGAAGCTTCAATTCTCAGAGCAAAGGTATAAAGCCTCACCTCATCCCGTACCTATTTTGATTCTCCATTTAATTAAACTTAATTTAATTGCATGATTACCATATGGATGTGTTTGTCTCACTTAGACGAGTCCATAGGATCAAACCCAAAGTGATTTGGTTGAGTCTAGGTTGAGATCTTAGGGTTTTAGTGTGGATGGTCATGGGATCATTCTATCGGGGATGATGATGGGGAGCCATTTGATCAAGCGTGTATCAAATGGACGGAGGAGATCGAGCCGGACGATGCTTCAGGACATAAACTGCGGGCCGAGTCAGCAGCTACGTGGACAGCAACGTCCAACCAGAGCGCGCCACGCATGCCTTCGGAGCCATCGTAGGTTGAGGTGGCACGCGCGATTTAAATAGAAAAATAGGGCTTTTTCTATTTATTTAAATACCCCTAACTTATAAAATCCATAACTTTGTGTAGAAAAATCACAAAAATAAAAAAAAATATCCTCTTACTTAGTGAATAGAGGAGAATAATGTGGAATAAATTTCAAGTCCATTTGATTCATAAAATATTTTTAATTAATTAAACACTGCTCGGGATCATTTAATTCTCCATGCATATTGATACATCACCTTGGCTTGAAATTTTGGCATGTTGTAGCCTCTGTCAAGGGAAACATCCTCTGATTTTTCCAAAGTTAGAAGAGGTTACTATACAGAGATCCATATTTTTCAAGATCTTGCACATTATTTACTTAATTAATCATAGAAATTAGCATTTTGATTAGAGAATTCTAAGAAAATTTTGGAAGGTCCACTAATACTAGAGAAGCTTTCGGAAATAATTCCATGGGTCAAGTCATTTAACGTCCACTTAAATTTTACAAAAACTAAAACACTAAAATAATTAATTTTAGAAAATATAAACATTTAATTGACTTGATGTTTGATCTCCACTGTGGTTTATAATCCAAAGAACTCATTATAAAAAGTTCAAAATATTTTGAGTTCATTTGATAACTTAAGTTGATTTTTAAAGATAAATATCACTTTTGACACTAAAATGATTTTTAAAAATCAAAATATAACTCATTAAATTATGAAACTTAGTTTCTTGAGTTCTTTATGATCAGGTATATTTTATAAAAATAAATTAATATTTAGAATAAAAACTTGATTTTTAACCTATTTTAAATATTTAAAATAATTAAAAATTCATAAAAAACACAAAAATAATAAAATTCATGGAAATGATCTAATTTGCATCCTAATCACTTAGGAAAAATTAGAATATTTTTCGTGATTTTCTAAATAAAGATATTGACTTTCACAGCTTAAAAATACTTTTTAAAGGCTAAAATGAGTTTTTCACTAAAATAATTCCAATAAATAAAAGAAAAATAAAAAAAAAATGAAATTTGCTCCTCTGGATTCTCTAACCTCATAGAGATTTTTCAAAAATATAAAACTTAATTTTCATCATTTGAAATATTTTATTTTTATTAAATAACCTAGAATTTAAAATAATTCTGATAAATCACAGAGAATTCAAAAAAATTATAAAATTTGGTCCAAAGGCTTCTCTAGTCTAGGTCTACCTCTAGTAAAAATTTTAAGGGATTAGAATATACCTTGGTCAAGTTAGGAATTTTCTTTGAAAAA
>NW_018165077.1:16526-20086 GCF_001263595.1 Phalaenopsis equestris
ATTTGACAAATTATGAAGTGTTAGAGCTTTAGGGGCAAATGTGTAATTTTGGAAATTTAGCCTTAATTAACATTTAGGCTTAAGTCAAGGAGGGAAATGGGTAACCTCTATTCTTAATCAATTCATTTGATGGTTGAAATGCAAGGGGTTAATTGGTAGAAACCAATCTCACTTTTCTCATTAAAAAGATAAGTTAATAAATTTCTAAATCATTAAAAATTTGGAAGTTTATTAAAATTAAATGATCCTGGACTTAGGGGTATGAATTTTGAAGTCAATAATTAATCAATTTAATACCCCTATCTTGATTTTCAAATAAAATCCAAATCATGAATTTTGACCACTTAATGCTTAACCTTTTCAAAACTAATTAAGACACTTACCTAGGTCTTAAGGGCTCAGTGGTGGCTTAGGCCAAATCAAAATTGACTAAATGAGGATTAGAGAAATAAACATAACATAATCAAACAATTTTGAAACACCACTAAGCCCAATTAAGGTTAAAATTTGGCTAAGTGTTCCAACAACACTAACTTGCCTCTTTAAGGGTCTTCACCCACATAATTCTTAAATTGAATCACAAGTGATAATTCCTAGATCTGTTGGATGTCTTGAAGATCTACTAAACTTAATATGTTTTGCTTGACAAAATCATCCTTAATTAGAAGGACCCACCAAAATATGTCATAAGGTTAGGAAAACCACCAAAAATTTACTTTTCCTACTCTCCATAAACTGCCTTAACATGCATTTTTAAGTTTCAGGTGGTGGAACGAGAAGATTTGCCAAGTACGCTTTTATAGTTTTGAGCGTTGTTTTTCTTTTACTTTTATGTTATACTTTTGTGCGTATACAAATTTGCATGGAAAACTAAAACTATTAGGATAGCCGCAAAACCAAAACCAAAAGCAACCAAGACAAAATTCATCCCTACAACATTCATAATATAAAACAACTCAAAATTTAATCACAAACATCACACAAAACTACAACTTCAACTAAATTAAGATGTCTCTATCGGATGATCGGGAATCCCTCGGAGGAGATAACCTACGGTTGCTAACAAGGCTTCCTACGGTCTAAATGAAATTATGAAACTCATTAAGTTGAGTTTAGTAAGTTCATTTGGACTGAGTGAATCCAATAGAAAATAGTGATGCCAAAACGAGGGAACCGTAGGATCCTAACCGGTGTCGCTCTAATCAACTTTAATATGCCCTCTATAAAATTTAAAGAACTTCAACCAAAAGGGTCACCTGATTTGACATTATAACTTGACACACTAGAAAACTTAAACTCATCGCGGCATGGGCTTGGAGCTAGCATGGTGGGCAGCATGAGCATGTTCAACAATAAAGCCTGTCTTCCCTAGCTAATTCAATCTTCCTTACTTAAACTTAAACAACCAATCTATAAGACTTCGAGGTTGCTTGCTTATGCAACGTAAATCCTCACATCATCTTTAGGCCTTTGCATAGCCCTGCTATACAATATAAGCCCTAGCTCGTCTTAGGATTCCGAGGTTGTCGTTTGTCACGACCTAAATCCTTATATCTTCTTGGCTATTTGTGTGATTGTTTAACACGAATATAAGCCCTAACTAATAAAATTGGAATAACTAATAAAATTGGATAATAAAATTGGAAGGATGAAACACCTAAATTTTTCTCCTCAAAATTGAAGCCAAATATTAGGATAGCTTATGAAGTCACCGAGGTTTGTCTCTGGATCCCTGACATCCCCTAGTTCTTCCTCCTTTGGATTCTACAATAAAATGTTTCAAATTTTTTCAAATTTGAACCAATCCCCTTCCTTTCACTCCTCTAAGTCTGATTTCATTGAAAAGTCCTACCCTTTGAAACTCCTTGAAGATAATATTCCTTGATTTTTATCGAGAGTCTTCTTAGATGACTTTGGTCATTTAAGATGTAATTAACTATATGGGATTGCCCTTATAGGAAGCTTGTCCGAACCCAGCTTAATATAAACCCTATTTAATCCTTTATGCTAAATAGGGGAAACTTGTCAGCAAATATAAAGCTTTCGTAGACCAGACGGACGTCATACTTTCCTTAGTTTATTTGATCAAGCCTCATCCTCAAGTCTTGTGTTTATCCTTTGAGATAGATACAGGCCTGGAGGTATAGTGCTCCTTCATTTAAACTATGAAAAATATGGGGTCAGTTTGATTTCATACTTTTCTAAACTTCAACGTCCTTCCGAAGCGGGTGACGGGATTTCAATTCCGGCGAACGACAGCTTCTGGCAACTCCATTAGGGACAAGCTTTTCTCTCCATTCAAATCAAGAAATATTATTCTCACACATCGGTAATGTGTCCATGCCCCTCTTGGACCAAATTACCTTTCTTTCGTTGACATACTTTACCCATTTCTATCTTGAAAAGGTATGGTCAACTCCTTTGACTACAGGATTAGCTGTTCAACCATCTTTGAACAGAGGAGTTTAGAAGGCCATTAAGGATTCTTTAAATTTTTTTATATGGGGTCAGATCTCTAATAAGTGTGTCGGTGGACTAATTCCACCTGGGCACTTTTTGTCAATAACTACGTCCCACACTAGGTCCTAAAATTTTTCACATCTCCTTTCAAAATTTTGTTTGCTATTTCGCAAATTAAACTAAATCGTGTTGTGCTGCGCGCGCTTTGAAATTTTCCTATATTAATTAAATTTTATTAATTAAATTTTACACCTTTTCTATATTAATTAAATTTTACACCTTTTTAAACAAAGATATTAAAAATACCCATAAATTAAGACCCACCCGCTCTACAGATCATCCTCTATTTTCAGTGCTTGTCTATTTTCAGTGCTTGCACTAAAGATTACGAGGTGTTTGGCCATATAGCTAACCCTAAAACTTTTTATTTTGAAGCCTGCTGTAATAGCCTACCCAACGCTGACCTTCTCTTGCAACCTGCCAACGAACCGCAACACCCGTAACGTCGCTCCCACCATCAAGTTTGGAGCTGGATTCGAAGATCTTGAGGTTATCCTCAAAAAAGCCGCATTCGTGGTAATGAAGATTGCTGCTCCAGAAATGTAAGAGCCGCCTGCAGAATTCAACCTGAACTACCTTCCAAGGACTCCCCTGCCTGCAAGAAGGCTAAAGCTACTGCCATCGCGGCACTCGTCAAATCTGCTATCCCCGCTACTGCTAAGGGGAAAGAAGTGATGATTGTTTAAGATCCGACTGAAGAATTAACTTTCCCGCCACCCGTGTTTAAAATCAAATCAAGCTCAAGGACAGTACCACTAACCTGAACTCAAAGGAGGAACCGCAATAGAAGAGTTCAGAGGGCTATCAAAGCCCAGACTCCTGAAAAGACACCCGTTGAGGAGGAGCCTCATCAAGTTGAAGAAGTGTTACCGGAAATTTATCCACTTCTATGAGGGAGTAGATTCCATACCCTGACAGATTCTGATGGATATGAGAGTATCCGGACTATGACTGCCGCATTACCATCACTTTATGGACATGATGAGGAGGAAAAGAGGTTCACTCCTATCACTCAAGTTAGCGTCGTTTTTAGAAGGCTT
>NW_018165077.1:20964-26311 GCF_001263595.1 Phalaenopsis equestris
CCATTCAGGGGCAATCACAAGCACCAAGATTGGCTTCTCCAGATATTAATCAGCCAGAAATCATACACATCACAGAGGAAAGAAGAGAGGCTACTTCAGCAGAAAAAGATGAACAACCAAAGAAAGATTTTCCGTCAGGTGCCATGCCAGAAAATGAATTCAAACAAATGGTTGAACAAGTGCGGGATGCCTTAGTGCAATCCAAGGGTGGTGCATCAATTTTGAAGGGTAGACCTTATCCGGAGGAGTTTGATGTCGTGCCTTTCCCCAAGGGTTTTGTGACCCTAAACTTCAAGATATTCGATGGGACTGGAAATTCCAGACAGCGTATAACACATTTCTGTGCCAGTTGTCGCAACACAAGGAATAACGAGGCTCTACTCTGCCAGCAATTTGTCAGCAGCTTGTCAGGGAATGCTTTCGACTGGTATGCTGACTTGCCATCGGGTCAGTTAAGACATTTTTTGAGTTGGAACAATTATTTGTGAAAAGATTTGTCGGGGCGTAGCACATGTGTCTGTTGGAGATCTCATGATGGAGAAGCTAAAACCCAGCAAAACTTTGGCAGACTATATTTTGAGGTGGAGAAATCTTAGCATGAAATGTGAACCTCAGCTACAGGAACATCAAGCGATTTAGATTCTACTCAAAAGGATTCATGGGCCGGTAGCTTTCATGCTTAAGGGACTCACCATCAAATCCATCGAGAAGCTACTCAGTAAAGACAGCAGTCTTCAAGAAAAAATGAAGCACATGGAGCTAGATGAAAAGGCTAAGGTGACCAGAGTGTTTGAAAAGAAATCAGGAGTAGTCGCAACTATCGACAAAGAAAATTAGCTGATAAAGATATATGCAAAAAAGCATCGCCAGTCTTCATCGCAGTACTCTCAAAAACAGAGCAGTCAATCCAACCAAAGGCCGCCTCATGAGGGATCACCTCAAAGAGCCAGTAAAAGAATATCCCTGTTAGAGCGACAAAAAGTTGTGTATTCCTTCAAGGATGAAGCTGTACCTAAAATATTCAAAAGCCTGATGAAGAAAACCAAAATTCAAACTACCTGATCCAAAGAAACCCGAAGAGGTGGATAAGAAGAATGAACCAAATTATTGCCCATACCACCGGTTGCTTGAGCGAACTATAGACAAGTGTTTCGTCTTTAAGGACTGGCTCGAGAAGAACGTTAAGGAAGAGAATATAACAATCCCGAAGGAGTATTTGTGAGAACCTAAAAAAGGTTCCATAAACCTGATTTTCGCTGAGTCAATCTCCTCAATTGATCCGTATGCTGGAGTAGATGGATGGAGTACAACTTAGGATGAACTCAAGAGGGTCTTTAATCGAATACAGGATTCATCGAAACAAACTTCAACGAACACTGAAGAAGAATGGAAGGAGGTCCAGAGCAGATCGTCCAAGAAGATACTGAACAAGATACAGTCTGCATCAAAACAAGCCTCCATTCAGAGTCCGCAACATACCGAGCCCGAGGTGAAGGTTTCACCAGAAGATCTGTCATCGTCAAGGATAAAGAACAAGAAAAAGAAAAGTGTCACTACCAAGATTAATAGCACGGGGGGTAGGATAGGGGCTGCCTCTACTGGATTGGTTGTCTCGGATTTGGGGAAAAAATCCTCGAACCATTGACTTTGTATGATTATCTTTTTGTCCCTTCGGGGTGTTATGAATATAATGATTGTGATTTTGGCTACGTTTTGACTGTTTCTGGTGATAACGTAACTAATTATGACCGATCTAGCTATGATCTCGATTCCCAAAATGATCCTCAAATCATACTTGAGTCCGATGAACTCGTTGTTAAGGCCAAAGAAGAACTCAATGATATCGATTACGATAGCACTGATAACGAGGAGCCAGTTCTCAAGCATCATGGTACACCGCTTGCCATCAACTTAAATCTTTTCGATGGAGAGGAAGAGACACCGAATGATTCAACAACAATATCTCAAGAAGAAGATATCACATAAGTTAACTTAAGGAGCGAAAAAGGGTTACCACCTAGAACAGCACCAACAGACAAAGGAAAACAGATAATGACTCGAGAAGAGACACCCCCACCTCCACCAGTGGAATAACCACATAATTAAGATAAAATTGGAAGATCATACTAAGCTGACTACAATGTGCTAGCTCATCTTAGGAAGTTGTCTGCCCGACTAAGTATCTGCGATGCTCTCATCCTGTCAAAGGAGATGAGAAAATCTATGGTTACAGCTTTACTTGACCCAGAAATTTGCTTAGCTCAGTTGGCTAGTACATCCTCAAATGAAGTTTGCTCATTGGGAGAACAGTCAAGGGTAACTTACACAGTTGAAATTTTGTTGCCCGGTACCGCCGACCACAACCGTCCGCTGTACATCTCTGTCAACATTGGTGAATTTGTGTTATCTAGAGTTTTAGTGGATCCTGCAGCATCTCATAACTCGATGAGCCTACGGACATTGACATATTTGGATATTGAAGCTCAAGATCTTACGACTGATAAGATGATATTAAGAGGATTCAACCAAAAGGGAGAAAGAGCCCTTGGATCAATTACATTACTTATGAAGGTTGGAGAACTCGTAATAACAGCTAAATTTCATATCATCGACACCGAGACCTCTTTTAATGCTCTATTGGGTCGACCATGGATTCATGAACACAATATGGTTCCATCATCCCTACACCAGTGCATCAAATACCGCAAAGATGGTCAAGAAAATTGCATCAAGGGAGACCTACAACCATTTTCAATGCACGAAGTTGGTATCCACGAAGATGTTGCCTACTACGCGCCTCCAAAGAAGATTGTCTTCTTACGCGAGATTCTGACAAACAAAGATGAAGATTCAGAAGGATCACAAAGAGGAAACCAAACAACTCTGCTTCAACCTTCTACCACTCCCTTACAACGAGTTGGTGGAGGTTCTTCTAGTTCACGCACCTGAGGTCGAGGCCGAGGACGCAGACGAGGAAAGATCAATTTAATTGTTGAACAGACTAGGCCAACCATCAATATTGGTGATAAAGATAGTTCTGAAGATGGAATAATGATAACAAAGCTGAAGAAACCTCAGTACGAGATATCCTTAAAAGATACAGAGAAGAATGAATATGAAACAATGTATGATCGGATAAACCAATATGTGAATACAATGACCCTTACTCTGATTCTCCCGAAAAAGGTCGACAGTTTAGAGGTCAAGGAAGTACGTAGTGTTGGTTCAAAGCCGATCAAATTTTACCATGCTTCTACCTCTACTGAGCTTGAAAATCATGTAAATTTGGATGTTGATTCTAATGAATTAATGGAATTGCCTTTTGGTTACTTCTCGCCTGTGTTCAAAAGTTAATTCAACAGGGAAATTGACTAATGCAAATGCCAAAAGATAAATTTCGACTCTTTGAAAAATTGTGGAATACTAAAAGACGAACTACCAATTCAAAAGAAGGTCTCGGATTTGGTACAGTTGGACCAGTTAATGATTCTGAATTTTGCATGGTTGTTACTAGTGAGTCAGAAAAAGATTGTCTCGATGTAGAGGATGACTCTACTGATCAACCAAAAGAAATGGAGGAGGAAATTAAATCTACTGTCGATGAATTGAAAGAGATTAACCTCGGATTGAAGAATGACCCCGGCCTACGTTTATAAGTTCTTTACTTGATGACAAAGAATGTGCATAATTGGTCAAACTATTAACAAAATTCAAATATTGCTTCGCATGGAGCTAGGATGAAATGCCAAGATTGTCAGCAGAAGTTGCTGTCCATAAACTTTGGGTGGACAAGAATATAACCCCAGTAAAAGAATTTCCTAGGAGAATGCGCCTTGAAATAGAATAACAAGTCATCGTCGAGGTAAGGAAATTGATAGTCGTTAACTTTGTTAAAGAAGAATAATACCCCATGCGGTTAGACAATATTGTACCTGTTAAGAAGAAAAATGGACAGATCTGCATTTGTGTCGACTTCAGAGATTTGAACAAAGCATGTCCAAAAGAAGATTTTCCACTACCTATACCAGAGATGATGGTGGATATCGCTTCAACACATGAAATTTTCTCGTTCAAGGTTGGATCATCGGGATACAACCAAATAAAGGTGGCTCCCGAGGATGCAACACTTACTGCTTTCAGAACACCGATTGGAATTTTTGCTACACAGTGATGTTGTTCGGCCTAAAGAACGCCGGAGCAACATATCAGCGTACAATGACGAAGATTTTTACAATCAAGTAGAATGCTATGTGGATGATTTGGTCATCAAAATTAAATGGAAAATAGACCATTAGCACGATTTGGTATACGATTTGAAGATCGTGTTTGAACGGTTACAACTATATGACCTTAAAATGAATCCATTAAAGAGCGCCTTTGGCGTTACCTCCTGGAAATTTCTAGGATTCGTTGTCTGTCATCGGGGAATCAAGATCGATTCGGATAAGATTAAAGCTATCTTGGAAATGCCTCCCCCTAAAACCTTGAAACAGCTAAGTTCTATCTAGGAGAAGTTAACATATTTGAGATGCTTTATTTCTAATATCTCACGTAGGTGTCATCCTTTCTCCGCATTAATTAAAAAGGATGCCAAATGTATTTGGGAAGAGAAATGCCAGCGGGCCTTTGAGGACGTCAAATAATATTTAATGACACCTCCTGTCTTAGCAGCCCCTCTCCCAGGGAAACCTCTAATACTTTATACTGCGGCCTTAGATGACTCTCTTGGAACCCTCTTAGCCCAAGTCAATGAGGAGGGTAAAGAAAATGCGCTCTACTACTTCCTCTACTACTTGAGTCGTCATCTAATACCGACGGAGACAAGGTATCCACCTATTGAGAAGCATTGTTTGACGCTAATTTTCGCTGCTCAAAAACTTAGACATTACATGCTTTCTCATAAGATCACCCTAATTTTGAAAGTTAACCCATTGCAATATTTGATGACCCGACCAACACTCTTCGGACGTTTAGCGAGATGATCAATGATCTTATTGCAATTTGATATAACTTTTGTGCCCCTCCGTGCTATCAAGGGAAAGATTTTAGCAGACTTTCTTGCTGCACACCCACTGCCAGTTGGGTCCTCTCTCAACGACGAGTTACCAGACGAGCAAATACTACAAATAGAATTTTCTGGTGCGTAGCACTGAGAAATGTACTTCGATGGTGCTTCGTCAGCCAGGAAAGACTAAGGATCAGACACAGTTATATCAGGCAAAGTAGCGATCGGTTTGATCTTTATTACGCCAGATAAGGGTATGCTGAGATTATCCTACCACTTGACAAAGTCGAACACTAACAATGAAGTAGAATATGAAGCTTTAAAGAATATGAAGCTTTAATC